>NC_141029.1:54870000-54947500 GCF_052040795.2 Danio rerio | reverse complement strand
TTTAGAACAATACAAAAATAAATGGAGGAAAAGAAAAAAAATACACACACACACAAAGAAAATAATAATAATAAAAATAAAATGTCAGGGGTATACAGAACAAAACATGTACAAGACAATAGCCCCTTTCACAAAGTGATACCGGTAAATATCCGGAAAATTTCCGGAACGAATTTACCGGTATATTCAAAAAAGCGCTGTTCACACAGGCGAGGACGTTACGGAATTTTTCCGGAAAAGAGCATTCACACATCCATCGCAAAATGCCGGTAAATTCTGACATCATTAACCAGAAATGACCTCTAAAAGGCTGCGCTTGTGTTTGTAAACATTTGACTACATTACAAACTCTTTGGATGGATCAGTATTGAGTACAACTCTAATGAAAACATATAGAGGAACGCTTTCGCATGTCGAGATGTTCATGATATGTGTGTGTGCTGGCGCTATGGGCGCTCACGGGCACACGCAAAGCTTGAAGGTAAACAAACAACGGATTATCATAAACATCTTATCGATAATTATTTACACAGTTGGCATTAAGAAGGAACATAGAAACATTATCTGACTAACATCTAGCAGCTAAAGGTGTCTGGAAAAATATTCAAAGGCTTTTATTCTCATAAACCGCGCGCACGTGAATGCGTCTGACTGTTCTGATTGGCTAAAGCAGGTGTCTCACGTCAGACGTGCACGCGCTCTTTCCGACAATCTTCCTTCTGCATTCACACAGCGCAGCATTCTGGCAAATTACCGGTAATGTTACAACTTCTCTTTCCGGAAAATAGCCAGAACGAATTTACCGGTATTTTCAAAAAGGGCCTGTTCACACATACAACCTTTCCAGAAAATTGCCGGTAATTTTCCGGAAAGGTCTGTGAAAGGGGCTAATGTGTATATATACATACTAACAGAGAAGGGCCTTGTGAAATTACAAGATCTTGAAGGTTTCAAGTAAAAAAGCGGTTTTAATGGCATTTTTATTAGTGCTTTGCTTTATGATGTTTGTATAGTGTTTTAATTCAATTAGTATAGCAGGATAAAATGGTTTTTGATTATTAAATTGGCATCTGTGAATATGGTACTTTGTAAAAATTATCAAAAGATTAATGACAACCTGGAGAACTACCTTCATGCACATTTCAGTTGCAACGCTGACCAAACACACCTGTTTGTAATTATCAAATGCTGCTTTAGGTACTATTAATTGGTTCAGGTGTGTTTGATCAGGGTTGGGACTGAATTCTGCAGGAAGGTAACTCTCCAGGAACAGGGTTAGGGACCCCTGATATACACTATGAATTTACTCACCCTCGAGCCATTCTCAGTGTTCTGTATGTTTTTTCTGTCAGACAAACACTG
Source organism: Danio rerio (assembly GCF_052040795.2). NCBI lineage: Eukaryota > Metazoa > Chordata > Actinopteri > Cypriniformes > Danionidae > Danio > Danio rerio. Next base: position 54,946,138 of record NC_141029.1, on the reverse strand, counting down.
CATTTGGTTACAAAGTAACTAATTAATGTGAGTAGATTACTTTTGTTTTTCCCTTTGAAATATGCGGCAATGGACAGCAGAATTCATTTAAACATGCATTGTTCACCCAAATATAAAAATGGCCTCATATTACCTGTTGAATTTTCACAGATTTTAAGAAATGGCGTTCATCAAACTTAAGCTATAATCAGTGTTGAGCACAAAGTAACTAGTTACTGTAACTGGATTACTTTTCTAGATTACTTTTTTCCTGTTTGAAATATGCAGCAGTGGACTGCAGAATTCATTTAAGCATGAATAGTTCACCCAAATCTTAAAATTACCACATAATTTACTCACCCTCCAGCCATTCTCAGTGTTCTGTATGCTTTTTCTGTCAGGCAAACACTGCATATTTAGGTCTTTTTTAGGCCTTTTTGGGTCTTTTTTAAGGCATATTTTGCTAATAGCTGCATATTCAGGTTTTTTTAAAGGCTGGTGAAGACAAATCATGATAAAAATGACTGTAACAAGAACAAAAGCATTAAAATGTAAACAAGAAATATGAAAAACCTTGAATTTTCACAGATTTTAAGAAATTGCGTTCATCAAACTTAAGCTATAATCAGTGTTGAGCACAAAGTAATTAGTTACTGTAACTGGATTACTTTTCTAGATTACTTTTTTCCTGCTTGAAATATGCAGCAGTGGACTGCAGAATTCATTTAAGCATGAATAGTTCACCCAAATCTTAAAATTACCACATAATTTACTCACCCTCCAGCCATTCTCAGTGTTCTGTATATGTTTTTTTCTGTCAGACAAACACTGCATTTGGTTGCAAAGTAACTAGTTACACTAACTGGATTACTTTTCTAGATTAATTAACTTTCCTGTTTGAAATATGCTGCAATGGACGGCATTAATCAGCAGAATCCATTTAAACATGACCCAAAAATTAAAACTAACATAATTTTGTGTTTGCATTTCATTACAAAGTAACTAGTTACTGTAATTAGATTACATTTCTGCATCAAAAGTAAAGCAAGAGATTACTTTTTATTTTAGGTCATTTAATTAGTTACTCATAATCTACTTGCCTTAAACCCTGTAAATTAATTCAACCATAATGGATAAATCAATGCTGAGAAACGGACAGTTGGAGTAGTTTTACAGTAAGTTTTATCCTGGCTCATCTAAGCTGTATAATGTTGTAACACAATGTCTTTTATTTTATAGCTTCCAACATTATTAAAAAATTTACATTTCTAAATAATCTACTTGAAATATGCGGCAATGGACAGCAGAATTAATTTAAACATGAATAGTTCACCCAAATAAAAAAAAATTACCTCATATAACCTCTTGAATTTTTACAGATTTTAAGAAATGGCGTTCATCAAACTTAAGCTATAATCAGTGTTGAGTACAAAGTAAATTACTTTTCTAGATTACTTTTTTCCTGTTTGAAATATGCAGCAGTGGACTGCAGAATTCATTTAAGCATGAATAGTTCACCCAAATAATACATTTATCACATAATTTACTCACCCTCAGCCATGCTTCTGTATATGTTTTTTTCTGTCAGGCAAACACTGCATATTTAGGTCTTTTTTAGGCCTTTTTGGGTCTTTTTTTAAGGCATATTTTGCTAAAAGCTGCATATTCAGGTCTTTTTAAATGCTGGTGAAGACAAATCATAATAACAATGACTGTAACAAGAACAAAATTAAATTAAAATGTAAACAAGAAATATGGAAAAACCTTGAATTTTCACAGATTTTAAGAAATGGCGTTCATCAAACTTAAGCTATAATCAGTGTTGAGCACAAAGTAACTAGTTACTGTAACTGGATTACTTTTCTAGATTACTTTTTTCCTGTTTGAAATATGCTTCAGTGGACTGCAGAATTCATTTAAGCATGAATAGTTCATCCAAATCTTAAAATTACCACATAATTTACTCACCCTCCAGCCATTCTCAGTGTTCTGTATATGTTTTTTCTGTCAGACAAACACTGCATTTGGTTGCAAAGTAACTAGTTACTGTAACTGGATTACTTTTCTAGATTAATTAACTTTCCCGTTTGAAATATGCAGCAATGGACTGCATTAATCAGCAGAATCCATTTAAACATGACCCAAAAATTAAAACTAACATAATTTTGTGTTTGCATTTCATTACAAAGTAACTAGTTACTGTAATTAGATTACTTTTCTGCATCAAAAGTAAAGCAAGGGATTACTTTTTATTTTAGGTCATTTAATTAGTTACTCATAATCTACTTGCCTTAAACCCTGTAAATTAATTCAACCATAATGGATAAATCAATGCTGAGAAACGGACAGTTGGAGTAGTTTTACAGTAAATTTTATCCTGGCTCATCTCAGCTGTATAATGTTGTAACACAATGTCTTTTATTTTATAGCTTCCAACATTATTAAAAAAATTACATTATTAAATAATCTACTTGAAATATGCGGCAATGGACAGCAGAATTAATTTAAACATGAATAGTTCGTCCAAATAAAAAAAAATTACCTCATATAACCTCTTGAATTTTTACAGATTTTAAGAAATGGCGTTCATCAAACTTAAGCTATAATCAGTGTTGAGTACAAAGTAAATTACTTTTCTAGATTACTTTTTTCCTGTTTGAAATATGCAGCAGTGGACTGCAGAATTCATTTAAGCATGAATAGTTCACCCAAATAATACATTTATCACATAATTTACTCACCCTCAGCCATGCTTCTGTATATGTTTTTTTCTGTCAGGCAAACACTGCATATTTAGGTCTTTTTTAGGCCTTTTTGGGTCTTTTTTTAAGGCATATTTTGCTAAAAGCTGCATATTCGGGTCTTTTTAAAGGCTGGTGAAGACAAATCAAAATAACAATGACTGTAACAAGAACAAAATTAAATTAAAATGTAAACAAGAAATATGGAAAAACCTTGAATTTTCACAGATTTTAAGAAATGCCGTTCATCAAACTTAAGCTATAATCAGTGTTGAGTACAAAGTAACTAGTTACTGTAACTGGATTACTTTTCTAGATTACTTTTCTTTTTCTTGTTTGAAATATGCAGCAATGGACTGCATTAATCAGCAGAATCTATTTAAACATGACCCCAAAATTTAAACTAACACAAAATTTTGCATTTACATTTGATTACAAAGTAACTAGTTACTGTAATTAGATTACTTTTCTGCAGAAAAAGTAAAGCATGGGATTACTTTTCATTTTAGGTCATTTAATTAGTTACTTATTGCCTTAGACGCTGCAAATAAACTCAACAGTTACGGATAAATCCATTAAGAGCAGTTTGCATTTTATCTTGGCTCTTCTAGGCTGTGTAATGTTGTAGGTTAGTGACTTTTATTTTAAAGCTTTTAACATTGTTGGAATTGTTAGTTTCTAATATTCCCTTTGAAATATGCCGCAATGGACTGCATAAATCAGCAGAGCGCATTTAAACATGGTTAGATGCATTTAACCAAGCTGAAAGTGAGAATAAATATGGCCTGTCATGTTAAAAGCTCTAATGCACTCCTGCGAGAAGCAGCCGTTCAGCTTTGACGAGTGTGAAACTGCGTGTCAGGGTTCGAGTGCGCATGGGGAGTTTGCAGAACACAAAGTACCTTAGTCAGATTGTTGCTCCCCTGTAAAAGTGTGTCAGTCGTGTGCCGCTCTGAATTATGAATAAGTATGAGTCAGAAATAAATAAACATCTGAGACGAGGGTGGGTGGACGGAGACTGGTGGGGGATTCTCAGCTAGACTTCAAGGAAATGGAGAAACTGTGTCACTGATTGACACTCTTTAAATTAAATTAGCCGGCGCTGTTAAAAACGAAGAGAAAGTGTGAAGCGATTAATAAAGGCTGAACATTTAGGTTCTTTAGCTAGATGTACATATTCCTGTTCCTCAAGCTTCTATAAATGAGACCAAAAAATTTAATTCATTCATTTATTTTCTTGTCGGCTTAGTCCTTTTATTAATCTGGGGTCGCCACAGCGGAATGAACCGCCAACTTATCCAGCTAGTTTTTACGCAGCGGATGCCCTTCCAGCCGCAACCTATCTCTGGGAAACATCCACACATACATTCACACACACACTCATACACTACGTACAATTTAGCCAACCCAATTCACCTGTAGTGCATGTCTTTGGACTGTGGGGGAAACCGGAGCACCCGGAGGAAACCCAGGGAGAACATGCAAACTCCACACAGAAACGCCAACTGAGCCAAGGCAAAAAATGTCAATATTATTTAATATTATTGTTTTATTTATTTCAGTGGACATCCTGTCAAAACGCAGCCAAAAGCAATATACCAAAGTAAAATTAAAGATAAAATAATGCAAATTGTAGATTTTTACTAAAAGTTTACGTCCTTCTGAAGTTACAAACCCAAAAAATATAATATTTTAATTCTAATATTGAGATTTTTGTGTTCTACAGTGCACATTATTAAAACCCACTGTACACTATAGTGATATACACTCACCGGCCACTTTATTAGGTACACCTGTCCGACTGCTTGTTAACGCAAATTTCTAATCAGCCGATCACATGGCAGCAGCTCAACACATTTAGGCATGTAGACATGGTCAAGACGATCTGCTGCAGTTCAAAGCGAGCATCAGAATGGGGAAGAAAGGGATTTCAGTGACTGAACGTAACATGGTTGTTGATGCCAGACGGGCTGGTCTGAGTATTTCAGAAACTGCTGATCTACTGGGATTTTCACGCACAACCATATAGGGTTTACAGAGAATGGTCTGAAAAAGAGGAAATATCCAGTGAGCGGCAGTTCTGTGGGCGCAAATGCCTTGTTGAGGCCAGAGGTTAGAGGAGAATGGCCAGACTGGTTCCAGCTGATAGAAAGGCAACAGTAACTCAAATAAGCACTCGTTACAACCGAGGTCTGCAGAAGAGCATCTCTGAACACACAACACGTCCAACTTTGAGGCGGATGGGCTACAGCAGCAGAAGACCACACCGGGTGCCACTCCTGTCAGCTAAGAACAGGAAACTGAGGCTACAATTCACACAGACTCACCAAAACTGGACAATAGAAGATTGGAGAAACGTTGCCTGCTCTGATGAGTCTCCATTTCTGAAGCCACATTCAGATGGTCGGGTCAGAATTTGGGGTCAACAACATGGAAGCATGGATCCATCCTGCCTTGTATCAATGGTTCAGGCTGGTGGTGGTGGTGTAATGGTGTGGGGGAGATTTTCTTGGCACACTTTGGGCCCAATATTTAGTACCAATTGAGCATCGTGTCAACACCACAGTCTACCTGAGTATTGTTGCTGACCATGTCCATCCCTTTATGACCACAGTGTGTCCATCTTCTGATGGCATGAAGCGTGAATCATCTCAGACTGGTTTCTTGAACATGACAATGAGTTCACTGTACTCAAATGGCCTCCACAGTCAACAGAACTCAGTCCAATAGAGCACTTTTGGGATGTGGTGGAATGGATGTGCAGCCGAAAAATCTGCAGCAACTGTGATGCTATCATGTCAATATGGAGCAAAAATCTCTGAGGAATATTTCCAGTATCTTGCTGAATCTATATCATGTAGGATTAAGGCAGTTCTGAAGGCAAAAGGGGTCTAACACAGTATTAAGCAAAGTTGAAAAACTGATCATTTAATCATCTCTGGATAAATAGAAAAATCTCAATCATTACTTTTTCCCAGATTTTAAACTCAAGCTATGCTATCTAAGAAATATGCCTTAATCAATGGAAATGCATATTTTGACATACCACTAACATGTTAGCAGTGGTTGCACAGAGTACTGAAAAATCAAGTAAAAATGCCATCACTTGCCTAACAATGTATAATCTGTTGTAAATATTACTCAAACTATGAGTAAAAAAAGTACTGAAGAGTAGTGAGTATTGTTTATTACGCTGTGAAAAGCTGATGCATTTACATGTAATTTGTGGATGTGTGTAAACGTAACATTCTGTAGTGCATTTAGTTATTGCCCCGCAGACACACAACGTCATAAGACGTTAATATTAGGCTAGATTTAGGTTGTGACGTCAGGTGATCAAAATTCAATGTCTAGCCAGCGTCAATCTTATTTTGATGTCCAAAAGTGACGTTGATATTAGGTAAATTTTAATTTGTTAGAAAGTGACCCAAATCCAATGTCTAGGCAACATCTTAAACCAGAGTAATATTGACGCCAAATACTGACATTTACTCATCAGGAATGGCAACCAAAATCCAACGTCTGATAGACGCCATAGTGGTAACGTCCACACAACGTCAAGCTGTGTGGTAAATATTGACTTCTCATTAATTACAAATTATCAGACCAGAGGTTTTGAATATCAGAAAATAGACTTTATTCTCCATAATAAAGCCGAGAAAGAACAGAGCAGACCCCAGAGCATTCTGAAGTCTCTCCTGCTCCTTCTGAAGTATCTGTGTTTGTTACAATTTTTATACAGGATTATTTGACACACCCCTAAGTCTCTTTTTAACTCTTGACCATTTTTGAATAGGTTTCTAGTCTAAGGGGTCCTGCTATTCTTGGCTCTCAGCCCACTAGCTCATGTCAGCAGAGATGTTACAGGTCTGTGTCAGCAACTGTTTTGACACCAAAGTTCTCTCTCCATAGATGCAACTTATGCAAAAGGATTAAGTGTTTACATACATTGTCATGATACCATAATCACTTGATAATATGTTACTCATTCCAACTTCTGACACATATAGCTTCATACAAGTATTTAACATAAATAATCAGTGCTTTACATATTCAGTTATTCTACACAATCAGTCACTCAGCCTTCTCCTAGTGTTGCTCCTGTGCAGGCACTCTCATCTTACACAGACATAACACTGTATTTTTAACACACGCTGGCATGTTTGCTGCAAACACTACATACATTTTGTGAAGAGAAAATTAACTGCCTTACACTTAGAAAATACTTCATACAAAGAGAATAAAATCTTCTTCAGCTGTAAAATCATTAGATGTTGATATTTAATTGGATGTTGGACATTGACGTCAACCCAATTTTCATTTCCAAATAAAACGCAATGTTCCCACAACCTTAGGGTACAACGTCAACCTGGCGTCAGGTTGACGTCTTGTGCCTGCTGGGTGTTTAAGGCCATTTCATACAGTCATCATACAGTAAACATCCGTCACCTTCTCATCAGTGACATGCATTTAAACAGTCTCTGGGTCAATGCATGTAAAGATTTTGGACGTCTTCTTGGACACTTTCAATGCTTCCAAACAGTTTGCTGCAATTATAAATCACCATGTCTTGAGGTAGTTCATTATGATGTGATTTACCTTCATGAGCGATTTGATTGGACAGGAATCACAGGACTGATTTTTCTAATCCTCATAGACAAGAAAAAAATAAAGTCGTGACTGCAGGATGAAGGAAAGTAGTGGAGTAAAAGCACTGATACAGCACTACAAATGTACTCAGGGGAAAGTAAAAGTACACATGTGTAAAACTACTTAGTAAAGTACAAATCCTGAGAAAAACTACTCAATCACAGTAGTTTGAGTATTTGTAATTTGTTACTTTACTGACATGTTTGCATATAATAATTAATAAATGCATCTTAAACAGAACAAAATAAAGCATTGAATTATACTCGGTTGACATCTCGAGGCTGATGATGAACACTCATTCTCTCACTCATCGTTTGAGTGCAGTAATCCATACGGAGATATCCATATCAGACCTACTTTTCAGATTAATGCTAAGTAGGTCATTTTGGTAAATGTGTCAGTCGGATTTCTTATTTGGTTCCATGTGAATTAAAACATCAGGATTAGACATGATTGATTGTCCTGAGCTCATCTTGACTGAGCAAGCGTATAAGCAAGAAACACTCTAAAAACACTAGAGCAACTTTAATGTCCGTGTGAAATCAAAATGTACACCTAATTTTGCTACTGCTTATTGTTATTGTTTAGGAGAACAATTAATCTGTGCAAATGAATCCACTGAAAAAAGATGGCTTTGGTGATCTTCAATCAAAGTCTGAGCATCTGTAAACTGCTGAAATCAACTCATAGCAATAAACAACAGCAGGGCGATGTCCTGGACATCATATTAAACACATTAGAAACCACATTACACCCTGGCGACCATGCCAAACACCATAACAACTGTAACGTGAATTCATTAGCAATCACATAACAATGCCCTGACAACCACCCCTGCTGAAAAATCCAGCTTAAACCAGCCTAGGCTGGTTAGCTGTTTTTAGCTGGTTGACCAGGCTGGTTTTAGAGGAGTTTTGGCCACTTCCAGGCTGGTTTGCAGCCATTTCCAGCCTGGTCTTAGCTGGTCAGGCTGGAAAATGAGCAGCTAAATCCAGCTAAACCAGCTTGACCAGCCTGGTTTAAGCTGGACATAGCTGGTTTTGGCTGGGCTCCCAGCCTGGCTAGGCTGGTCAAGCTGGTTTCAGCTGGTCATCTCCCAGCCTGACCAGCTAAAACCAGGCTGGAAATGGCTGGAAACCAGCCTGGAAATGGCCAAAACCCCTCTAAAACCAGCTTGGTCGACCAGCTAAAACCAGCCAACCAACCCTAGGCTGGTTTAAGCAGTTTTTTTCAGTAGGGATTCCTAGCAACATAACAACTGTTAAGTTTTATGAACACCATAGCATCTACATGGCAATGCCCTGACAACCAATCTAAACACTAAATCAGCTGTTAAGCTTATGAACACCTTAATGACCATATAGCAGCGCCCTGGCAACCACTCTAAACACCAGGGTAACCGTATAGGAATTTGAACACCTTAACAACTGCATAGCAACACCCTGACAACCAATTTAAACACCCTAGCTACTGTAAAGTAATGTGAACACGTTAACAATAATCTTGCAAAAACCTGGCAACCATTCAAAACTACATTGCTAATGTAAAGTAATGTGAACACCTTAACAGCAGCATAGCAACCCCCACCAACCAATCCAAACACTATAGCAACTGTAAAATAACATGAATACCTTAAGAGTTGCATAGCAACACCCTGGCAACCACTCTAAACACCATAGCAACTGTAAAATAACATGAACACCTTGACAGTTGCATATCAACACCCTGGCAACCACTTCACCATAGCTACTGTAAAGTAATGTGAACACATTAACAACTGCATAGCAGCATAGCAACCCCCACCAACCAATCCAAACACTATAGCAACTGTAAAATAACATGAATACCTTAAGAGTTGCATAGCAACCCCCACCAACCAATCCAAACACTATAGCAACTGTAAAATAACATGAATACCTTAAGAGTTGCATAGCAATGCCCTGGCAATCAGTCCAAATGTCATAGCAACTGTAAAGTGATGCAAACACCTTGACAGCCACATAGCAACACCCCAGCAATTGTTCCAAACATGACAACTTTAAAGTGTTGTAAACACCTTAATAACCACATAACAACACCCTGGCAACCACTCCAAACTCCATAGCAAATGTAAAATAACATGAAAACCTTGACAGTTGCATAGCAACACCCGGGAAACCACTCCAAACTCCATAGCAACTGTAAAATAACATGAACACCTTAACAGTTGCATAGCAACTCCCTGGCAACCACTCCAAACACCATAGCAACTGTAAAATAACATGAACACCTTAACAGTTGCATAGCAACTCCCTGGCAACCACTCCAAACACCATAGCAACTGTAAAATAACATGAACACCTTAACAGTTGCATAGCAACTCCCTGGCAACCACTCCAAACTCCATAGCAAATGTAAAATAACATGAAAACCTTGACAGTTGCATAGCAACACCCGGGAAACCACTCCAAACTCCATAGCAACTGTAAAATAACATGAACACCTTAACAGTTGCATAGCAACTCCCTGGCAACCACTCCAAACACCACAGCAACTGTAAAATAACATGAACACCTTAACAGTTGCATAGCAACACCCTGGAAACCACTCCAAACACCACAGCAACTGTAAAATAACATGAACACCTTAACAGTTGCATAGCAACACCCTGGAAACCACTCCAAACACCATAGCAACTGTAAAATAACATGAAAACCTTGACAGTTGCATAGCAACACCCTGGAAACCACTCCAAACTCCATAGCAACTGTAAAATAACATGAACACCTTAACAGTTGCATAGCAACTCCCTGGCAACCACTCCAAACACCATAGCAACTGTAAAATAACATGAACACCTTAACAGTTGCATAGCAACACCCTGGAAACCACTCCAAACACCACAGCAACTGTAAAATAACACGAACACCTTGACAGTTACATACCACCACCCAGGTAACCACTCCAAACGTCATAGCAACTGTAAAGTAATGCGAACACCTTGACAGCAACATAGCAACACCCCAGTAATTGTTCCAAACATTATAACAACTTTCAAGTGTTGTGAACACCTTAACAAATGGATAGAGACACCCTGGCAACCACTCCAAATACCAGAGCAACTGTAAATTAATTCGAACAACTTAACAGCCGCATAGCAACACCCTGGTAACCACTCAATACACCATAGCAGCTGTAAAATAACATCAACACCCTAACAGCCACAAAGCAAAACCCTGTGAATCACTCAATATACCACAGCAACTGTAAAATAACATAAACACCTTAACAGTCACACCCTGGCAACCATGCTGAAAATGCCTAGGAACATTTAGAAATTGCATAGCAATGCCCTGGCAACAATTGTTCCACAACTGCATGAATCTTGCCTAATGGTTAAATCCTCATCTGCTTGTGATGAAATAAAAGGAAAGCCCTAAGTAGTACCAACAAAAACCTGAGCTAATCATTTTGCACATGTATATGTTTGCGTCCTTCACATTTATACTTATTACATGCTATCTGAGGCGCTTTGAAAGCCTAGCGCTCTACTTTGCAAACCACTTCCACTTTTCAGCAACATTCCCGCTGCTCTAAAGAGGCCAAGTGAATTGAATCTGTCATAAATAACAAAATATATGCCAGGAAAGGGTCTGCCTTTGACTCCTAATGATGCACGAATGTAGCGCACAACAAAAGACGGCACATAAGCGCAGCCCTAAGCCCTTCTGAAATAGCATTTTCCATCATTGGCTTGCTGGAGGGACGTTGAGCATTTGGGCCTCCATTGAGTGTGATGTGAATGTAATGTGGCAGAGAAGTGGAGTGTAGACCTGTGTTATTGTGCATGCAGAGTGTCGTGCCTACACAGGATTACTGCATGCTAAATAATGCGTCCTTATCCGCTGTGGCCATAAAGGCTTCCAGAAGAGCTGTGCTGGCCATTTGTCTTTATGCTGCTCCTGAAACTCTTTATTCAAGAAATGATTGTACGTTATTTCAGTTGAAACCAGAAGTTTACATACACTCAAAAAAAAATTATTTTTTTTTAAATGTCTGATGGTAAATCCTACTAAACGTTTACTATTTTAGGTCTGTTAGGATTACCTTAATGATTTACATTTGCTAAATACCAGAATAATGAGAGATTTATTTATTTTTTTGAGAATATTTTATTAATTTCTAGACATCAAAAGTTTACACACATTTTCTTGGTATTTTTTCAGCTTTGCTTTTAAGCTGTATAACTTTGGTCAAATGTTTTGGGGATCCTTCCACAAGCTTCTCACAATAGTTGGCAGTAATTTTGGCCCATTCCTCCTGATAGAATGGCTGTAACCGAGTCAGATTTGTTGGCTGTCTTGCTCGCACAAGCTTTTTCAACTGCCCACAAATTTTCTATAGGATTGAGATCAGGGCTTTGTGATGGCCACTCCAAAACATTCACTCTGTTGTCCTTAAAGCACATTTGAGCTAATTTGGCAGTATGCTTAGGCTCATGGTCTGTTTGGAAGACCCATTTGTGGCCAAGTTTAATTTCCTGGCTGATGTCTTGAGATGTTGCTTCAGTATTTCTCCATAATGTTCTTTCTTCATGATGCCATCTATGTTGTGAAGTGGATCAGTCCCTCCTGCAGCAAAACAGCCACACAACATGATGCTGCCGCCCCCATACTTCACAGTTGGGATGGTGTTCCTGAGCTTGTAAGCTTTCTCCTTTGCCCTCTAAATGTAACACTGGTCATTATGGCCAAACAGTTCAATCTTAGTTCCATCAGACCACACCCAGCTAGAAATATGACGTTCCCAGAACATTCTGAGAAGGTCACGATGTTGAGTTCTTTAAAGGTGTGGAGGACGTTATTTAGGGGACTTTTACAGAACATTCAGAACGTTCTCAGAATGTTTAGGGGAACATACTTTTTTGGAAATTGTGACGTTCTCAGAATGTTCTCATAACATCCCTGGCGGTGTTAAGGACGTTGTTTAATAACGTTCCCAGAACGTTCTGAGAAGGTCACCATGTTGAGTTCTTTAGTGTGGAGGACGTTATTTGGGGGACCTTTACAGAACATTCAAAACGTTCTCAGAATGTTCAGGGGACCAAACTTTATTGGAAAATGTGACATTCTCAGAACGTTCTTATAATGTCCTTGTTGGTGTTAAGGCCCTTGTCTAGTAACATTCCCAAAAGGTCAAGATGTGGAATTCTTTAAAGGTGTGGGGGACGTTATTTTGGAGACCTTCACAGAATGTTATTTTCTGTGAAGGACCATGTGAAAACGTTCTGTTAATGTTAGAAAGGTTCTCTTCGTAACATTATTATGTGACCTTAGAATGACCAAAACAGAACATCCTCCTCAAGTCATACTGGGAACGTTATTTTATGACTAAAAGAGAACGTTTTGAGAACATCCCCAATGTTCTGTAAAGGTTCTGGACTTTCATTACCTTTAGGGAACTTTCAGGGAACGTTGCTCAAGGTCGCGAGAACGTCGCCTCCTACCTGGGCAGGACATGTCTCCAATATTAGTCTTTTTCCCAGTGTAATTCAGCAAATTGTAATCTGGCTTTGTTGTTGATTCTGGCTTGTTGATTTTCCCATGTTGGCACACAAGGAAGCAGTGTGTTTGAGCTTTTCCTAAATACTATTCTACAGTTGTGCTTCACATTAACTCAAATGTGTCAATTAGCCAATCAGAAACGTCCAAAACCTTGACACCATCATCTGAGCTTTTCACATTAACATCTGACTTTTTAAAATGGTTATGTGCCTTTTTATACAGTGTATGTAAGCTTCTGGTATCCACTGTATATGCATGGCCTAAAATAATGACAAAAATGCAATTCTGGTCCATGCATTTTAATTTTAGTGGCTATTTGCATTAAATATTCTGCAAATGTGTCAGCAAGTCTATTAAAATGCATGATTAATAAATGTAATATTTTAAATATATACAGTGAGGGAAATAAATATTGAACATGTCAACATTTTTCTCAGAAAACATATTTCTAAAGGTGCTGTTGACTTGAAATTTCCACCAAATGTAAATATATGAAAAAAAAACACCAAAACTAATTAGTGTACAAATGATTTTCTGTTTAATAAAATGAAATGACACAGGGAAATAGTATTGAACACATGAAGAAACGAAGATGTAGTTCAGCAGTAAAAGACCAGACAGCAGCTGAAATCGCTCAGTAGTTCTTCAGCATCCCTCTGCCCTTCCTCAGTGTAAATGAATATCAGCTGCTTCAGTTCAACATTTACATTAGCAGGAGGATGAAGATGAAACCAGTGTGAACATTTCAGGAAGATAATGATTCAAAACACAGCCAATGAATCTCTCAAATGCTTTCAGAGAAAGAAAATCTAGCTGTGGAATGGCCCACCCTTGTCGTAATCAGTGGTGGACAGAGTACTGAAAAATCATACTCAAGTAAAAGTACTTGTATAAAAATGAGTAGTGAGTATTACGCTGTGAAAAGCTGTTGCATTTACATGTAATTTGTGCATGTGTGTGTTAACATAACATTCTGTAGTGCACTTAGTTATTGCCCATCAGACACACAACGTCATAAGACGGTAATATTAGGTTAGATTTGTGTTGTGATGTCAGGTGACCTAAATTCTTAGTTCATTATGATGTGATTTACCTTCATGTGTGATTTGATTGGACAGGAATCACAGGACTGATTTTTCTAATCCCCATAGACAAGAAAAAAATAAAGTCGTGACTGCAGGATGAAGGAAAGTAGTGGAGTAAAAGCACCGATACAGCACTACAAATGTACTCAGGGGAAAGTAAAAGTACACATGTTTAAAACTACTTATGCCTAGTTCAGACTGCATGATTTTAGCCCCGACTTTGACTCGCAGACAGGTTTTGAGAAATCGCTGACAAATGAAATCACAGGCGAGTCAGTGCTCGTGCATGTGAGTGACAATCACACAGTATTAACTAAGACGCGATCTGAGAGAATCCCCGATGAGTCGCCGATGCCTGTGAGATATTTGGCGTGCTGAATATCTGGAGCTGTCGGCGATTCAAATCATGCCGTGTGAAATGAGTTTTGACTGAAAATAACATCAGCGATCGCCTACAGCCAATGAGAGAGCAGCATTCTCTTGTGTGTGTGTGTACCTGCAGGCCAGCTGGAGGTTGAGGGAGAAGTTAAAAGCATTCATTTTCGGTTCATTTGGACCCAAGAAATGAAGGAAAAACTAGTGGAGGTTTGACAGGAGCACCCGTGTCTGTTTGATGGTTCATACAGAAAGCTAAAAAAGATAGTTGAGGACAAAGTGCTCATTCCCTTCAAACTCAGGTGAGCAAATATGTAAATTTTCTACCCCTTTAAAGGCTTCTTTCTTGTTATATAGTTAATAAGAAAAGATATACTACGTATTTTTGGCTGTGAGACGTAGTTTGGACGAAGTTGTCGGCGATTCTTCCTATAGTAAAGTCATGCAATGTGAAAGCCCCTGTTGCCGATTCATCTTGCAGTGTAAACAAAGCAGCGACGAAACGTAAGCCCAGATAGTCATGCAGTGTGAAAACATCTGTGTCACGACTACTATGAAAGTCCTGCAGTCTGAACTCGGCATTAGTAAAGTACAAATCCTGAGAAAACTACTCAATTACGGTAATTTGAGTATTTGTAATCTGCTACTTTACACCACTGGTCGTATCCTGACATTTGGTTGATTTATTTTTCAGTGGGTTTGTCCATATTTGACCCAATGCTGAATTAAAACAACACTAGAGCGTATGCTCCCACATGAACTCGAAATGCTCAAGCGGGTGTAGAAATGTTAAAAGCAAACTGTGAAAATGTGTGACTGAACGTTTCTCTCTCTCTTTTCTCAGTTTGTGTCTCTGCAGGTCTGAAAGATGAGGGGGAAACAGATGAAAGGAATCGTTCGGGTTCAGCGTAAGTTGCAAGTTAATATCGAGGGCACAGTAAAAGGCACAGAGGTGAAAAAAACACTTGTGTTTTTGCAGTTGCATGAATTATTCAGTATAAACCTGGATTTGTTTTGACTGTATATATGTGAAGTGTTTTTGGAGATGCCACTGTTTTTTAAGTGCATGAATTTCTGCTGAAACTGAATCTCAAAAGCAAAGGTGACAGCAGCAGGGAGCGCGCTTTTTAGGGGTCATGTGACGACCAAAAAACAAACAAAAACAACACTGTCATTTAGATGCATGAAAATTATTACAATATGCAATACACCTTACTTTTTTGGTAAAATATGATGTAGCATTCACAATTTTCACTTTTAATTAATTACTCATTTCAAGAGTTTACACTCGTTTGACAAATGATAGCAGCTTTGGCATGCTGTCTCAGGAGAGAACCCTGAGCTCGGAGATAATTGAGCCCTGGGCTCCCGCCTGTTTGATTGAGCATGTAAGGGGAGTACGAGATCAGGTAGTTCTCGAGAGCTCCCCGTGGTAAAGAAAGAAAGTTGGAGAACGTGTGGATGGGGGGTTTCATCGGAAAACGAAGATTAGGGAGTATTTTTTTTCTAAGCTACTTATAGTGAGGTTGGATTAATCTGATTGACTAACTAATGATTGTAGATTGATTGTAGAGACCCGCTGGGTCAATCATATCACATGCTCCTCTCAAAATTACTTTGTGAAACTTCACTAATGTCACAAATATTGAGGTAGGAATTTAAGTTAATGCCATCCAACAACAATAAGTATATTTGTTGCAGAACTCAGTGATGGCTGCAGCCGCACGGCTGTACGTACTGTGCTTACCTACCATGAGAGGGCGGGAATTAATGCAGCTTTATTACATCATTTAAATTGATTATTAAACAGTATACACTACGATGTATTGACAAGGCAAGAAAGAACGAGAAGGTGTGCTTTATTTATAGACGTTTTTGTAAAAACAACACCAAATAGTGTACATCATGTATATATGTTAACTAACTTATCTTGGTGTTATTACCTTATACTAACTAGAACATGCACCCAAACACTAGCAAACAATATAGCAATAATACAGCACCATCAAAAAAACAATAAAGAAATCTCAGCCAGGCTGATGGAATAAGAAACAAAACAGAATGACATGTAAAAAGGAAGTGGAGAGAAGAAAATAAAATTATTACCAGGAAAAAATTATTACAGAAACAAAATTAACCTATAAAGCGTGTATGTACTTGAATGGTGGGACAAGGGTAAAGAAATCTATTGGCTTTAGTTTTGCTGGCGGTCTTTTCACACACTAAAAGATACAGATAGCTATTGTTTAAATTTAGATAAGTAAACGCTTTTTAAAACAGCTAAACTTAATTAAGACATTTGCCAAAAGCCCTAACTAACTAAGGAACAAATACCACAGTCTTATCTGAGCCGGGGAAACTGTCTATTTTATCAGACAGATCAGATTCAGCTGCCGTGCGGCCTCCTCGCATGGAACCGCTACCATTCAAGGTGTTTTAAACAATTTTATCTGACAGACTGGCATAAATAAGCAGACATCTCCGTTCTCACAACCAGTTTCTGAGTTTTCTCACCCTTCCAACCGAATTTGTTCATTCATTCATTTTCTTGTCGGCTTAGTCCTTTTATTAATCCGGGGTCGCCTCAGCGGAATGAAGGGACTAAGCTGACTAGAAAATGTCCAGCTGCAACCCATCTCTGGGAAACATCCACACACACACACACACTACGGACAATTTAGCCTACCCAATTCACCTGTACCACATGTCTTTGGACGGTGGGGGAAACCGGAGCACCAAGAGGAAACCCACGCGAACGCAGGGAGAACATGCAAACTCCACACAGAAACGCCAACTGAGCTGAGGTTCGAACCAGCGACCCAGCGACCTTCTTGATGTGAAGCGACAGCACTACCTACTGCGCCACTGCCTCGCCTAAATATTCACATATTGGACGAGATAAAAGCTGCCTGCATGTAAAAACAATACATACAAAAAAATTATATTTAAAGAAATACATAAATAAATAAAAAAACTGACCGGCCCACATTTTAAAAAATGGTCCGGCCCTTCTGGCATTTGCCAGAATTGCCAGATGGCCAGTCCACCCTCTGCGGGTGTAGAAATTCTGGGCGGTTTTGAAACGGAAAGCCCTCCCCAACCTCCAACGTGTTCTCGCGACCATCACCCCACCCCACCCCAAATTTTTGTGACTTTCTCGACCATCACAGCCCCACCTCCCCCCCGTTTCCCCATCCTTTCCGTGATTTTCTTGACTTTTGCAACCCTGTGCAAAACGTGAAAATTACTGTTGTGCTTATCTGTAAATAGCAACAAATCAAACCAAACACATCTTGCACCTTATAGGGCCTTTAACCTTAATTCTAAAGTGTTTGCATTATTTACAATAAAAGTAATCTTAATTTTGAGAAATATTAATTATTCAATATTCAATATTAAATTAAAATGTTAAAATGTTATATCAATCCTCAGGCAAATTGTGAGTTACTGGCATTATGTGAACATGACAGGTAAAAGAAAAAACGCATTTGGTGAACTTGCACTGAACCAGAACTCATCCCCTGTGCTTTTCAGATCCAATCTGCATTTGTAAAGATGAAGATGTCTGGACAACGCAATGTGACGTGAGCAATCATTGCATTTGGAAACAATTACACTAGTCAAAGATGCAGGAATGCATTAGCGAGCGCTGTATTACTCAGAGCCACACATTCAAGCAGGATGTTTTCACAGCATCTGTCAGCGGCTCGATAAACACGAACGCTGAACCAGCAGAAAAAACAGGCGTGAATCAGTCAGACGGAGATAAAAGACGGAAAATCAAAGCGATGTCCTTCATCTGGACAGGTCTCTCTATCACGCCGTATATCTGAAAAACATCGGCTGTATCTCCACACACAAAAAGCACAAAAGAGCAGATTTGATCTCTCAGATAAATATATAGTAAATATACTAGCGTACACTGTAAAGAATGCAGGGTTCCACACAATTCCTTCATGTTGTCCCAGCACAAATTGATTAAGTTAACTTAATTGCTTTTACAAATTTTACGTTTGTTTTAAGTAAAATTTTAAGTTTTAAGACTGGCCCGAAGGTTTACCTTTCAATAAGATAATAGCCCCTTTCACACAGTGATACCGGTAAATATTCGGAAAATTTCCGGAACGACTTTACCGGTATATTCAAAAAAGCGCTGTTCACACAGGCGAGGACGTTACGGAATTTTTCCAGAAAAGAGCATTCACACATCCATTCCAAAATACCGGTAAATTCTGACATCATTCACCACAAATGAGCTTTAAACGGCTGCGCTTGTATTAGTAAACATTTGACTACATTACAAACTCTGTGGATGATCAGTATTGTGAACCACTTCGATGAAAACATATGGAAGATCACTTTCGCATGTCGAGATGTACATAATATGTGCGTGTGCAGGCGCTCACTGGCTGTTTCACAGGCACACGCAAAGCTTGAAGGTAAACAAACAGCGGCTTATCATAAGCATCTTATCGATGATTATTTACACAGTTGGCATTAAGATGAACATATAAACGTGATCTGACTAACATCTAGCAGCTAAATGTGTCTGGGAAAATATTCAAAGGCTTTTATTCTCATGAACCGCGCGGACGTAAATGCGTCTGACTGTTCTGATAGGCTAAAGCAGACGTCTCACGTCAGCACGTTCTAGACGTGGACGCGCTTTTTCCGGTAATCTTCCTTCTGCATTCACACAGCGCAGCATTCCGGCAAATTACCGGTAATGTTACAACTTCTCTTTCCGGAAAATAGCCAGAACGAATTTACAGGTATTTTCAAAAAGGGCCTGTTCACACATACACACCTTTCCAGAAAATTGCCAGTAATTTTCCGGAAAGGTCTGTATGTGTGAAAGGGGCTAATGACACTAAGTGCACAGCTAAAATAAGGAAGGAGTGGCTTCACAACAACTCTGTGACTGTTCTTGAATGGCCCAGCCAGAGCCCTGACTTAAACCCAATTGAGCATCTCTGGAGAGACCTAATATGGCTGTCCACTAATGTTTACCATCTGACAGAACTGGAGAGGGTCTACAACATAAAACTTCAGAGGACTGAACATAAAACAATTAAGTTGTCCTAAAAAACTCAAGAATTGTGTTGATTTTTATATGATTATGATATTTGCTTTTAATATGATTTTTATTATATTAGTTTTAAAAAACCCTTAACTACTTATAAATACAAATGGTTTGTAAATAATGCATTACTTAATTTAGTAATGGAAAGCAAATCATTAACAGAGTATGAAAATACAATTATTAACCACATTTTAAATGTGTTTGTAAGTCAATAATAAAGCATTTGTAGCTGCAGTTATAAACTGCTTACTAAAGTTTATTAATGTAGAGTTAATGCTTAACAAATAATGAATGCACTAGATGCTAATGCTAAGTAAATGATTCACAGTGTGTGGTTATTATAAAGTGTTACCAATGAATTAACACCTGAGATTGGTGGTGTGGTCGTTACATCTTGGGTGTGCATTATTTTCTGATAATTTAACAAACTAAATTCAGTTACTGATGGTTCCCAAACCTAAAGTCACTGTTTAGATGTTGTATTTCAGACATTTGTCAGGTTTTTGTCTTCAAACTGCTCCTGTGTGTAGCACTAGTTTTTCACACATCTCCTCCACAGCCATCAGCGTAGTGATATACAGCTGTAAACCGCCAGTCAAAACCTGCCAGAACTGCTTTAGCTGTGTGTTTATCTGAAAATAACAGCACATCTTAGAATGCTCATCAGCCAATCAGAATCAAGCATTCAACAACCCAGCTAAATTTAAAAAAACGGTTTAAAGTATGCAGAATGGTGGCTCAGTGTCGCCTCACAGCAAGAAGGTCACTAGTTCGAGTCTCGGCTGGGCCAGTTGGCATTTCTGTGTGGAGTTTGCATGTTCTCCCCGTGTTCTTGTGGGCTTCCCCTGGGTGCTATAGGTGAATTGAATAGAATAAACTGGCCGTAGTGTATGAGTGTGTGTGAATGAGTGTGTATAGGTGTTTCCCAATAAGTTGGCGGTTCATTCCTCTGTGGCGACCCCAGATTAATAAAGGAACTAAGCCGAAAAGAAAATGAATGAATGAATGTAGACCTGAGGTGTTGATGTGGTCGTTACTTATTGGCTGCGCATTATTTTCTGATAATTTAACAAACTAGAGTCAGTTATTGATCCTATATGGTTCCCAAACCTAACCTGTTGTATTTCAGACATTTGTCAGGTTTGTGTCCTCAGACTGCTCCTGTGTGTAGCACTAGTTTCTCCCACATCTTCTCCAAAGCTTTCTGTTGTGTTTTGATGTGATTTTTGACTGTTGTAGCTGTGAAATCACTCAAATCATTCAGCGTAGTAATATAGAGCTGTAAAGTGCCAGTCAAAACCTGCCGGAACTACTTTAGCTGTGTGTTTATCTGAAAATAACTACACAGCCTAGAATGCTTATCAGCCGTTTAGAATCAAGCATTCAACAACAGAGCTAAATAAAACAAAATGGTTTAAAGCAGGCAGAATGGTGGCTCAGTGTCACCTCACAGCAAGAAGGTCACTGGTTCGAGTCCCGTTTGGGCCAGTTGGCACTTCTGTGTGGAGTTTGCATGTTCTCCCCTTGTTCGTGAGGGTTTCCTCTGGGTGCAATAGGTGAATTGAAGAAAATAAATTGGCCGTGGTGTATGAGTGTGTATGAGTGTTTCCCATTAGTGGGTTGCGGCTGGAAGGTTATCCGCTGTGTACATATGTTGGAATAGTTTGCAGTTCATTTCGCTCTGGTGACGCATGACAAATAAGGGACTAAGCCGAAGGAAAATGAATGAATGAACAATTTAAAGTACAAAACCCATGATAATACAATTTTTTGTCTTCTTTACTCTCCCAGCTCAACTTTTCTCAAACTTCACACTGCTCGCTTCAGGCTAACAGTTTCATAATTGCATGAGCACAATGGGTTTGCTTAAATCTGAATTTAAATGTGTCATTATGGAGCAGTTAATAAAAACACAGAGCGCCTCGGAGGAACTCTCTCTGATTTATAAACGCAGTAAACACAGACGCTGCACTCTTTATAATACCTGCCTTAAACTACAGAATTCAACATTTACACCGTTATTGTCCAAAACAGACGGTTCATTTAACACACGTGCAGCAAGACATCACATCTGAACGCCTGCTAACTCTTAACTATGAGCTTTACTGTAATGGACAAGCAGTAAAACGATACTTCTGAACAGGGCCGGAGTGGGACTCCTTTTCAGCCCTGGAGTTTCAAGGCTTAGACCAGCCCACCTCCACAGCCATATCACCCTGCAGCCCAAGAGCGGTTACTCACTAAAGCTAAGCAGGGCTGAGCCTGGTCAGTACCTGGATGGGAGACTACTAGGGAACACTAGGTTGCTGTTGGAAGTGGTGTTAGTGAGGCCAGCAGGGGGCGCTCAACCTGAGGTCTAAGTGAGTCCTAATGCCCCAGTAAAAGTGAAGGGGACACTACACTGTCAGTGGGCGTCGTCTTTCGGATGAGACGTTAAACCGAGGTCCTGACTCTCTGTGGTCATAAACAATCCCCTGGCACTTCTCGTGAAAGAGCAGGGGTGTAACCCCGGTGTCCTGGCCAAAGTCTCTCTATCGGCCCTTACGATCATGGCCTCTCAATCATCCCCTCTCCACCGAATTGGCTCTATCACTGTCCCTCTACTCCACCAATAGCTGGTGTGTGGTGAGCGCACTGGCGCCGTTGTCCTGTGGCTGCCGTCGCATCATCCAAGTGGATGCTGCACACTGGTGGTGGTGTGGAGAGACCCCCCTCATGATTGTCAAGTGCTTTGGGTGTATGGCCATACACAATAAATGCGCTATATAAATACACATTACATTACATTTTTTTACATTACACCTCAGTCCACGACTGACTATATTAAAATAACGTCATTTCGAATTCAGTTTCTAATTACACGATCACGTATTTTTCAAGAAAACAGCTGCTTTATAAGTTGAAGTGTGTAACAACCCAAACAGTATTATATGTCTTAACAATAAAAATGAAAAAATAAATAAATAAATAAATTCAATTAGATAGGTAATGATTGAACTCGGGTCCTGCAGTATGGTAACACAACGTGCTGACCACTGGACCACAATAGCGCTGTTGTTAAAAGTTTGTCTATTGATGGTTTAATCTTTTTCTCCCCTTTCTAGATTTCTGATCAAGTTATGTCAGATTTATTAATGTAGTGAATCATCTGATTTTCATTGAGCAGGTGTAATATTCATTAATATTAATTATTCGAATTCTTATATTCACTAAGGTGCCGCTGTTTGGGGTCGAATGATAGTTACGTCATCATTAACCTGCAGGCTGCATTTTGCCCAGGGGGCTGCGAGAAAATAAATAAAAAGCGCGGAGCTGCGGCAAAATAATGAATAAAAAGAGTGAGGCTATGGTCAAATAAATAAAAAAATGAAAAAAAGTGCAACTGCTGAGAGTGCAAGCAGCTAGTGACACCGGCCCACCGGGAATTCTCCCGGTCCTCCCGATTAGCCAATCCGGGCCTGCTTCTGAAGCATGTATTCATTCATTCATTCATTTTCTTTTCGGCTTAGTCTTTTTATTAATCTGGGGTCGCCACAGCGGAATGAACCGCCAACTAATCCAGCATATGTTTTACGCAGCGGATGGCGTTCCAGCTGCAACCAATCATTGGGAAACACACACACACACACACACACACACACACATTGCAGACAATTTAGCATGTCTTTAGCATATATTTGGACTTGTGGGGAAAACCCACGTCAACACGGGGAGAACATGCAAACTCCACACAGAAATGCCAACTGACCCAGCCGAGGCTGTTAAATGCACCATTTAGACCATTGCTAAAATTTAAAAGTTGTATCTGGTAATATTTCATGAAACTGAGACAATATAGGCTAGCAATGAATAAATGTATTTTATGAATTGAGTAACAAACATATTGATTATTGTTAGATATTGTATGAGAAAGCATTGATAGTTGAGTTGCCACCTATTTTCAGCTTTTCAGCATT
The DNA here is from genome assembly GCF_052040795.2 of Danio rerio. NCBI lineage: Eukaryota > Metazoa > Chordata > Actinopteri > Cypriniformes > Danionidae > Danio > Danio rerio. Next base: position 54,922,726 of record NC_141029.1, on the reverse strand, counting down.
GTAGGTTTTCAGAAAGCATAAACCAAAAACATAAAATATGCATACCAGATATCAAATGATTGTTCTGGGGATTAGATGCTCAAATAATTTGAATGATTGTAAACCAAAATATGATGTATACACCTACCGGCCACTTTATTTGGTACAAGTTACTAATTCTGGGTTGGACCTACTTTTGCCCTCAGAACTGATTTAGTCCTTTGTGGTATAGATTCAACAAGATACTGGAAACGTTTCTCAGATATTTTAGCATCACACAGTTGCTGCAGATTTGTGGGCTGCAGATCCATGATGTGAATCTCCCATTCCACCACATCCCAAAGGTGCTCTATTGGATTGAGCTCTGGTAATTGTTGAGGCCATTTGAGTACAGTGAACTCATTGTCATGTTCAAGAAACCAGTGTGAGATGATTCACGCTTTATGACATGGTGTGTTATCCTGCTGGAAAAAGCTAAGAGAAGATGGAGATGCTCATAAAGGGATGGACATGGTCAGCAACAATACTCAGGTAGGCTGTGTTGTTGACACGATGCTCAATTGGTACTAATGGACCCAAAGTGTGCCAAGAAAATATCCCCCACACCATTACACCACCACCACCAGCCTGAATCGTAGATACAAGGCAGGATGGCTTTCATCTGACCCGAGCATCTGATTGTGGCAGCTGAAATGGAGACTCATCAGAGCAGGCAATGTTTCTCCAATCTTCTATTGTCCAGTTTTGGTGAGTCTGTGTGAATTGTAGCCTCAGTTTCCTGTTCTAAGCTGACAGGAGCGGCACCCGGTGTGTTCTTCTGCTGCTGTAGCCCATCCGCCTCAAGGTTGGACGTGTCGTGGGTTCAGAGATGCTCTTCTGCAGAGCTCGGTTGTAACGAGTACTTATTTGAGTTACTATTGCCTTTCCATCAGCTCGAACCAGTCTGGCCATTCTCCTCTGACATTAACAAGGCATTTGCGCCCACAGAACTGCCGCTCACTGGATATTTTCTCTGTTTCAAACCATTCTCTGTAAACCCTAGAGATGGTTGTGCATGAAAATCCCAGTAGATCAGCAGTTTCTGAAATACTCAGACCAGCCTGTTTGGCACCAACAACCATGCCATGTTCAAAGTCACTTAAATCACCTTTCTTCCCCATTCTGATGCTCGCTTTGAACTGCAGCAGATTGTCTTGACCTTGTCTACATGCCTAAATGCATTGAGTTGCTGCCATGTGATTGGCTGATTAGAAATTTGAGTTAATGAGCAGTTTGACAGGTGTACCTAATAAAGTGGCCGGTGAGTGTATATGTATATATTAACTTATTTTTTTCTGTTAATGGAATAATGAACTTGAGCTAACATAAATAAACAGTATTCCTTGTACCTATTTAATTAATTAATTAATTATAAAATGTATTTATTAATTTATTTATTTATTGTTTTAATCATTAGATATAGTAATATTCATTAAAGTACTAAAAAAGCATTGTATATTTCAAATCTTCTGTCTTATAGTTGTGTGACAACTAGCCCCGGTCTTCTCTTCAGCATTTTAAATGAATAATGAAATGGATTTCCCCCTAATATTGTAACCTCTATCTGAGTTACACAACTTCTGGAACAAACATAAAGGGCGGGGCTTGATTTTGTCCAAGTGGATTTGACTAGATGGTAGTGCTTTTCTATTGGTGGATCCTATGTGATTGACAGACTGACCCCGTTCTCAGCCACCAATCAGAGAAGACATGTTGTAGAAAAAGTTATTTTGATTTCAGATTATGAGCACACATAAATAATACCAATAAATACTAATAATGTGTATGCATGCATGAATAATTAATAAACAAACACTGCAGCATTCAATAGAGAAATATGAAATATCCACGTTGATTTGATGGACCCTTATAACACTCAGAGGAGGAAAGTAATGGATGCATCTTAGGTTTCTGTCTTTCAGCACAGGTGAGGATCATCTCAGGTAACACCAGGCTGACTTCAGAACAGTTTGTGCGCCATAACACATCAGTTTTTCATTTGGTCTGACTTGGCTCGAGCTCAAACATATCAGTGAAACAAGCGTGATATAAATGTCGTTCTGTTGTAAATTGTGGGGAATCACCGTCCCTTTGGGTGAAGTCGGTTTTTTGAAGTGGAAACAATTTGCATATGCTTATGAATAATTCATGAGGGCTGCTCTGAGTTTTCCCACTAAAACAAGGAGCGTTAAGAAGAGTAAATACTCCACTGCTGACCGTGCGGTCATGACCTTACAAACAGGAGGTTAATTTAAACAGCGACTCGTGGAAAATATCAGAACATTTTCATTCATTCATTTTCTTGTCAGCTCAGTCCTTTTATTAATCCGGGGTCGCCACAGCGGAATGAACCGCCAACTTACCCAGCAAGTTTTTACGCAGCAGATGCCCTTCCAGCCGCAATCCATCTATAAGAAACTTCCACACACACATTCACACACACTACGGACAATTTAGCCAACCCAATTCACCTGTACCGCATGTCTTTGGACAGTGGGGGAAACCGGAGCACCCGGAGGAAACCCACGCGAAGGCAGGGAGAACATGCAAACTCCACACAGAAACACCAACTGAGCCAAGGTTCGAACCAGCGACCCAGCAACCTTCTTTCTGTAAGGCGACAGCACTACCTACTGCGCCACTGCCTCACCCCATCAGAACATTTTAATTTGAAGATTTATTTTTCAATTGAATCTCTCTCTTTCTCTGCAGGTAAAGTTATTTTTCTGTCTAGACATTTTGTACAGTACTGCCAAAGCGTTTTAAATAATATATTAAGATCAGCAAATTAATCAAATATACACACTGAAAAAATGATTCATTAGATTTACTCAATTTATTTTAAGGCAAGCGGTTACAAACAATTGATATGGGTTGAATTTAAACAAACAAATTAAGTTGAACATTACTAACATTCGTTTGTTTCTTTAAACCAAGCGGCAACCTCCCGCTCTCCCTCAGGAGGCCAATACGGAAATAACTGAAACTGCAATTCATTGAAATTCCGCTAGTCCTGGCTCCATAACAGAGCAAAGTTTAATTGAGCCCACAGTTAGAATGGCCAACTTTACAGCAGAAAAAAAGGTGTTTACAGCCTGATACAAAGAACGATTTTGGTTAATAAAGCTAATATTACCCTTCATGACAACTGTGAGGGGGTGAATTATTTTATAACTCATCAGTTTCCTTAATATTAGGTAATATTAAGTTTGCATAATTAAGGGCGTGGTGACTTGATTGACAGCTCAGTCTCGCTGTCGTCGTCACTTCACCTCAGCTGACTCCGGCAGATTAGCCGCTGATTTTGACATCTTCATCATAGTTTTGTGTTGTTTAATGTGGTTTTACACAGTCAGTTGCCTTTTGGGATTATTTCCTACAATTATCAGATGATATGGGATGCTGTGTGCACTTAATTGTGCTCACAAACCATTCATGTGGCCTCCGTTTACCATGTGAGTAAAGTCGTCTGAAGTGTTATCATACAGTGTTATGCTGGATTTCATCAATAGTCTTACAGTTACTAACACAGACTATATCTGAAGTGTTTGGAAGTAATTCGCGTTTTCCTCCTGTAGGAAAACCTCATAAGAACAATGCTTAGTGGCTCAATGTGTTACTACAGTGTTTTTAAAAGACTAAACACTTTATTGATATTGTATACAGCCAAGCACATGTGGTCAGAACACAAACGAGTCGCAGGTGATAAAGTATTAAGCGTTCTCCCAAAGTAAAGTGTGTCTGAGGCAGGTCCAAGCAAAATGCCAGCAGTGTCTGTAGCTCCGCTCACTCTCCGCCTCTTTGCCCTTGTTTGGTATCCCGCCGTGAGTGCGATGACGCGCAAACAAAATGGCGACGGTTGGCCACGCCTACTTGTGGCTTCTTTTGCGCTCTTCAGAAACCTATGGGTGACGTCACGGATACTACGTCCATATATTTTACAGTCTATGGTTTAAACTCAACCCATATACATTGTTTACAACCACTAACCTTAAAAAAAGTAGTAAACCCGAATAATCGTTTCATGCAGTTCATTCATTTATTTTTGTTTCGGCTTAGCTTATTTATTTGGAGTCGGAATGAACCGCCAACTGTCCAGAACATGTTTTACGCAGCGGATGCCCTTCCAGCTGCGACCCATCTGTGGCAAACATCCACACACACACTCATTCACAACCGACAATTTAGCCAACACAATTCACCTGTACCGCATGTGTTTGGACTGTGGGGGAAACCGGAGCACCCGGAGGAAACCCACGCGAACGCAGGGAGAACATGCAAACTCCACACAGAAACGCCAAATGACCCAGCCGAGGCTCAAAACCAGCGACCTTCTTGCTGTGAGGTGACAGCACTATCTACTGCGGCACTGCGTTGCCTTATTCAGTTCAGTAAATGAAAAATAAATGACAGAAAAGAAAAATAAAAGCAGACAATTCCTCTAATATTTCATTAATTTTCCTTCGGCTTAGTCCCTTTATTCATAAGGAGTCACCACATTAACCGCCAACTTATACCACATATGTTTTACACAGAGGATACCCTTTCAGCTGCAACCCAGTACTGGGAAACACCCATACACACTCATTCACACACATACACCTGACAAAAGTCCAATTCTCCAGCAGGATAGCGCTCCTTCTCATATTTCAGCCTCCACATTAAAGCTCCTGAAAGCAAAGAAGGTCAAGGTGCTCCAGGATTGGCCAGCCCAGTCACCAGATATGAACATTATTGAGCATGTCTGGGGTAAAATGGAGGAGGAGGCAATGAAGATGAATCCAAAGAATCTTGATGAACTCTGGGAGTCCTGCAGGAAAGCTTTCTTTGCCATTCCAGATGACTTTATTAATCAGTGATTTGAGTCAGTGCAGAGATGTATGGATGCAGTCCTCCAAGCTCATGATGGAGTCAGACACAATATTCATTCTGTCTCCACTGCAGCAGGACTTTATATTCTACACTGGACATTATTTCTGTTCAGTGACAAGACTTTTGTATAATCAGATCTTACTGTCCTATTTAAAGAATTAATAACCAATCATATTTTATTGTGGGCTAATAAGCATAATCTAGAGGCATTTGCCTTTCATATAAGCCACTTCTGATACCAAATGATCAACTAGAAGTCAAGTTATTATTTGCTGTTCTTAAAACTTGGATAAGTGAAAGACTTTTGTAAGCTAGTGTACACTACGGCCAACTTAGTTCATCAATTCACCTCTACTGCATGAGCTTGGACTGTGAGGGAAACCAGAACACCCGTAGGACACCCACGCCAACACGGGGAGAACATGTATACTCAAAACAGAAATGCTAACTGGCCCAGCCTGGACTTGAACCAGTGAACTTCTTGCTGTGAGGCAATAGTGCTAACCACGGAGGCACTGTGTCGCCCTGTTTTATATTTTCCCCCCAACATATTAATTTGGGTTTACCAATACTTCAATTAGTTAGATTAGTTCCAGTTTTGGCTTTTGGTACTGGCTAATCTAATGTAAATGGCATGCACAAATATATTATTGTTCACCATCCTGTAGAAAACATGAATTTAAAAGAGAGATCTGTTATGCTGAGCACTGTATATAAAATCCTGTTCCTTATTAGAAATAAAAAACATAAGCAAACTTTTATATTCACTGGTCAAGAGGATAGGAATCCTGTTTAAAACTTGATAAGCTGCTGTCCAGCGAGTGTCCTGCGAGTGTCCCCGATGTTTAATTTTACATTTGTTTTTCACTTTACTAAATAATAGTTTGTACATTTGATATGCATGCCATGACTTTGAACAAACAACATCAGGCAGTTTGGAAGTTTCTGCTTTGTGCTTAGGGGAGTGACCGTTGGTGCCGCTCATGAATATTTAATTATGTAGATCAAACCAATGCATGACAGTGTATATGGACTAGACATTTTTGATTACTGTGTGTGTGTGTGTGTGTGTGTGTGTGTGTGTGTGTGTGTGTGTGTGTGTGTGTGTGTGTGTGTGTGTGTTTGTGTGTGTGTGTGTGTGTGTGTTTGTGTGTGTTTACAGTTTGTAGTAGATTGTTATTTGTATTTAATGTGCTTTGTGCTTAGGGGAGTGACCGTTGGTGCCGCTCATGAATATTTAATTATGTAGATCAAACCAATGCATGACAGTGTATATGGACTAGACATTTTTGATTACTGTGTGTGTGTGTGTGTGTGTGTGTGTGTGTGTGTGTGTGTGTGTGTGTGTGTGTGTGTGTGTGTGTGTGCGCGCGCACAGTTTGTAGTAGATTGTTATTTTTATCTGAAATGCTTTGTGATTAGGGGAGTGGCCACTGGTGCCACTTATAGATGTTTATTTAAGTAGATCAAACCAATGCATGAGTGTATATGGACTTTACATTGATGTTTGTGGTGGGTATGTGTGCGTGTGTGTGCGTTTACAGTTTGTAGTAGATTGTTATTTTGATCTAAAGTGCATCTGAATATACATTAGCGGGAGTGGCCACTGGTGCCACCCATGAATATTTAATCACGTTGAACAAGCCAATGCATGACAGTGTATATGGACTTTACATTTTTGATTATGGTGTGTGTGTGTGTGTGTGTGTGTGTGTGTGTGTGTGTGTGTGTGTGTTTACAGTTTGTAGTAGATTGTTATTTTAATCTGAAGTGTATCTAAATATACATTAGGGGGCGTGGCCACTGGCACCACCCATGAATATTTAAATAGATTAAGTAGATCAAGCCAATAAATGACAGTGTAGGGACATTAAATTGTTGTTTTTGGTACCTGTGAGTTTGTGTGTTTACAATTTGTTGTAGATTGTTATTTTCAGAAACATTTAATTCTTCCTCTAAATATGTAAATATTATAATTAATTTTTGGTGGGATTATGGGGGGGGGGTGTTTTGGATGAAAGTGAAGGCCGGGGAAGAAAGGGGATTTTGGTCCCTGCACTCTCAGAAATAAAGTTATACGTGAGCTGTCACTGGGGTGGTACCTTTTCAAACGGTACAAGTTTGTACGTAAAAGGATACCTTAAAGGTATATATTAGTACCTAAAAAGTACAAAAGTGTCCGTCTTAAATTTTTTTAGGTACTAATATATAATTTTAAGGTGCCAATATGGACCCTTTAAGTACAAATGTGCACCTTTTGAAGAGATACCACCCCAGTGACAGCTCGCGCACCTTTATTTCTGAGAGTGTGTAATAGTAACTCTGGGGGTATGGAGCTAGATTTGTTTCTTTATTATTCAATTGAAAATATTTCGTTTTAAAGAAAAATTAAGTATGTAGTAATTAAAAAATTAAAGATTTCAAATAAAAAAACACGTTTAATTTTAAAACTTATGTCAATGATAATAAAATATTTTGGATTGCAAAAAAATTTGCTCTCTTTACTGCTGTCTTTTATTGCACATCTAGAATCTTTGCTTGCAGGATGAAATGTTTTGCTTGTGAGTTGAAAAGTTTTGAACCCATGAATGCCGGGGTTAATTTTCTGTCTTTATTATTCAAACAGACACATGAAGTTTTTGACCAAAACTAGGTACAATGCAATAAAAAAAAAAAAAAGATTTCAAATAAGAAAAAAAACATTTATTTAAAAAAATCCACACTGCAAAAAATAAACTATTGCCATTTAATGCAGTTACCAGCAAACCGAAAGCAAAATGAATGAGCACACAATGAATTAATCTGGTGGTAACTGCAAAAAATGACTTATTGATTCATTCATTTTTCTTCGGCTTAGTCCCCTTATTCATCAGGGGTCACCACAGCGGAATGAACCGCCAACTTATCCAGCATATGTTAACACAGCGAATGCCTTTCCAGCTGCAACCCAGTACTGGGAAACACTCATACACTCTCACATTCACACAAATACACTACAGCCAACCTAGTTTCTTTAATTCCCCAATAGCGCATGTGTTTAGACTGTGGGGGAAACCGGAGCACACAGAGAAAACCCATGCCAACACGGGGAGAACATGCAAACTCCATACAGAAATGCCAACTGAGCCAGCCGGGGCTCAAACCAGCGACCTTCTTGCTGTGAGGCGATTATGCTGCCCACTGCATCACCGTGATGCCCATATTTCCAGTATCGATTATTTTAATTAGTAATATTATTTAATATCCAGATCAGAGCAAACAGTTTAACTATTAAAAGGCAGACCCCCCCATACATCTTATTTTGATGTTCATCAGGGAGATCAAGCATTAAAGAGCCCCCCAAACCACCCTGTACTTCGCACCCTGAACCTACCTATACCACCAAACCTGTCCCGAACACGACACATTGCATATATTGTATACATTTTTTGATTATTATTTTTATTATACATTATTATTATTACATTATGAAGTATATTGTATTTATTTTTGATGCATGTAGTAGTTACGGCCACTTAATGATTCATTCATTTTCCTCCAGCTTAGTCCCTTTATTCATCAGGGGTCACCACAGCGGAATGAACCTCCAACTTATCCAGCATATGTTAACACAGCGAATGCCTTTCCAGCTGCAACCCAGTACTGGGAAACACTCAAACACTCTCACATTCACACAAACACACTACAGCCAACCTAGTTTCTTTAATTCCCCTATAGCGCATGTGTTTAGACTGTGGGGGAAACCGGAGCACACAGAGAAAACCCATGCCAACACGGGGAGAACATGCAAACTCCATACAGAAATGCCAACTGAGCCAGCCAGGGCTCAAACCAGCGACCTTCTTGGTGTACGGCGATCGTGCTACCCACTGCATCACCGTGATGCCCATATTTCCGGTATCGATTATTTTAGTAATATTATTTAATATCCAGATCAGAGCAAACTGTTTAACTATTAAAAGGCAGACCCCCCCATACATCTTATTTTGATGTTCATCAGAGAGATCAAGCATTAAAGAGCCCCCCAAACCATCCTGTACTTCGCACCATGAACCTACCTATACCACCAAACCTGTCCCGAACACGACACATTGCATATATTGTATACATTTTTTGATTATTATTTTTATTATACATTATTATTATTACATCATAAAGTATATTGTATTTATTTTTGATGCATGTAGTATTTACGGCCACTTAAGGATTCATCCATTTTCCTTCAGCTTAGTCCCTTTATTCATCAGGGGTCACCACAGCGGAATGAACCGCCAACTTATCCAGCATGTTTTACACAGCGGATGCACTTCCAGCTGCAACCAAGCACTGGGAAACATCCACACACACTCATTCACATACACACTATGGCCAATTCAGTTTCAATTCACCTACAGCGCAAGTGTTTGGACTGAGGGGGGAACCGGACCACCCGGAAACCCACACCAACACGGGGAGAACATGCGCACAGAAATGACTCGAACCAGCGACCTTCTTCCTGTGAGGCTAACCACTGAGCCACTGAAATAAGTGTATGAATTTTAATATGAGCTTTCAAGTATTACTTTAGCCATCTTAATGTAAAGTGGGACCATTGTTTTATATTGTTGAAACAAGTTTAGAAGATAAAGTGTGACCCAAAACAACCTTACACAGTATAGTGTGTAACTTTCTTAAATTGTAGGGTTTGCTATCTACCTTTTCCGGCCCTTGGAAGCATATCCTGCACACCGGGGTTCCTTCTGCATAGCTGATAAAGGAGAACCGGTCATCTTTGCGGTCTCTGGAGAACTCCTCTGCCGCGGCGCCCGTCCACCCGGATCCGCCTGCGGCCGCGTCCGCTCCCGCAGAGTCCTCCGTGGACGCGCCGCTCCAGTCCCGGAGCCGGTGTGCGCGCAAGGTATTGTTGTTATCAGATGCATACGGGCTGATTCTGCTCGCTTGTCCGCTCATGGGGCTTGTGGGAGCCTGTGGCCCGAGCAGAAACACCTTGAGGTCGCTGAAGAGGACGCAACAGCGGCTCTTCAGCATGCCGTGACCGCGTAACATCCAGCGGGAAAGAATCGGGATCAATTACCGGAGCTTCCGTTGAGTTTAAACGCTAAACGGCGTATGCATTAAATCCATGGTGCTCCACAGCAATTGAAATTCCTTCTGATACAATGCGTTCAACCACCTTAAACTAATTGAGAAGTTAGCAACAATGGGGAATAATTAGCCTAAGTGCCATTATAAGTGAACAATCCCGAATGAAGTAACAGTAAACAGGTGTCACAAGCCATAAGATTCATTCCATCCTTCTGTGTTGTGGTTTCCAGGTGTTAAAGCATCCCTTTTTGGATCTCCTCAGGTAGATTTGCACATAAAAACCTCGTGCGCGCGCGCTCTTGCACTAGCTGCGGCAGGTGATGTTTGCTGCTTGATGCACGGAGGGTTTTCTGTTGCAGTTATTTTGCTCTGGTCGTCGAGTTGTGCGGTAATTCACCGGGGATGTGTAATCCGAGCAGTCCTCGTGCGGTTCTGCGTGAGACTCTGATGCTGCGGTTTCAGCACTCTGATTCCCGGGACAGCTACCAGGCGCGTACACGTCACACGCGCGGAGTGACGAGGGAGGGGGAGAGGGACACTTATTTATTTATTTTATTTTATTTTATAAAATTTTTCACTGTTAATTATTATTATTATTATTAGTATTATCAAATGTATTATTATTATTATTGTTGTTGTTGTTTTTGATATTACTTTATTAGTAGTATTGTTTTTATATTTATTATTATTATTATTATTAATATTAATATTATTATTAAAACTCCTCTTATATTTTTATGCTAAACTATCGTAAGTCTTGTTTATCTGGATTTATATTAAAACAGACACAGATTTATAATTAATAATATTATTATTGTTGTTGTTATTGTTATTATTTTATTAAGAGTTGTGTTATATATTTATTATTATTAGTATTATTATTATTAAAATTCCTCTCATATTTTTATGCTAAGCTATTGTAAGTCTCGTCTATATGGATTTATATTAAAACAGACACAGATTTTTAATTTATTAGTGTTATTGTTATTCTATTTATTATTGTTATTATAATTGTTATTATTATTAATATTATTCATTAATTTATTTTATTTTCGGCTTAATCCCTTTATTAATCTAGGGTCGCCACAGTGAAATAAACTGCCAACTTATCCAGCATATGTTTTACGCAGCAGATGCCCTTCCAGCTGCAATCCACCACTGGAAAACACCAATACATTCTTACTCATTACGGACAATTTAGCTTACCCACTTCCCCTATAGTACATCTGTTTGGACTGTGCGGGAAACCGGAGCACCTGGAGGAAACCCACGCCAACACAGGGAGAACATGCAAACTCCAAATATGTCAACTGACCCTTCTTGCTGTGAGGCGACAGCACTCTTTTTAAAATTCGACTTTTAAAAATCTATATTTTTTTAAATGAATATTTTCTATAGAAAGCTTTACAGTATTATACTTGCGCATATGTATAATATTAGTCAGTACTGAAGTAAAATCTGGAGATTCAAAAAATTTGTAGCTCAAATGTATATGTTAGGGCAAAAAATTTAATTAAAATAAAATAATAAATAAATAAAAATAAAATAAAAGAGTAAGAATCAAGGTGATAACAATAATATTAATAACACTTATATATATATATATATATATATATATATATATATATATATATATATATATATATATATATAATACATACACATATATACATACACATTTTTTGTAATTTTGTAGTTTCCTTTTTGCAATATTACATATTAATTTAAATGTAGGCTGTGACTTTTCTATCTCTAAAGATGTTTGGTGACTAAATTGGTGACTAAAATGTTATTTTATTAAATATATCTGTTTATAAATCTTTTCTCTTCAAATGTACCAAAATATATTACCTATATTCACTGAAAAATTGATAAAAATATTAATTTTCATATTCAAAATGGGGTGTAGTAATTTATGCTGAGCACTGTATATACACATACACAAATTAAAGTATTTTTAGCATAAGGACTTTCTCACTGGTGAGGATGAGAATCCTGTTTAAAACTCGATAAGCTCAGTTTTAATTTCATTAAATAATCATTGGGACATTTTATGCACATGCCCTGACATTTTGAACATGCTGAAGTTTGATTTTAAGAACTTTGTGCTTAGGGGAGTGGCCACGGGCGACACTCATGAATATTTAATTAAGTAGATGACAGTATATAGCGACTTTATTTCATTTTATTTCACAAATTTGGTCTCTGTTTATTATTACCATTATTGTTGTTTTTTATATATTGTTCAATAATATTTTTGTAAGTTTAATTAATAAAACGTAACAAAAATAAGCTAATGTGTCATATTAATATGTACAGATCATCCCAAATTACTGCTGTTCAATAATGTTAAACTCTCTGTTGAGCAGTTTCAGCTGTCAATCCCATTCATCATTCATCCCGAATCTTTAACTGAATACTCCTTTAAAATAGTAATTAATTTAATATTATTAAATATGTGATTATGTTATTAGTAAAATATATTTTCTCTGTGTAGCTGGAGAAAAATACCTCGATTTCGCTTATTTGTTTTATTGTAATAAGCTCTTAGTCCCGCCCATCTGTCATATCCAACAACACTATTGGACAGTCTTAACGTCAATCAAAGAACGTCAGCCCCAGCGCCGCCGCTGACGTCAAGATTTCGCGTCATATCCACCATGTCGCGGTTGTTGTTGTTGAATTTTTCCTCTTACTTATTAAATCATTCATTAATTTCTGTTTTATTAACATCTACTCCATCCACAACCCTACACCTACCCCTCGCGGTAATGTAAAAATAGCAATTATGGTTGTATAATGCCGCAAAAAATACGCTATATTGAAATGCGCATGCCCAGTAGTCGCAGCTGTATGTTCAAAACCGCGTCATTTGAAGTACGCGGAAAAGTTTTTCTGTAACTTACTAAAATTAATCTAGATTTTGCTTTCTATTGAACGATTTGAACATCAAACGATGCCTAAATGAAATATGTTTGAGTTGACTGTTAAACTTTGACAACATCGACGATAAGAGACCATGGTCAAGATACTATAAACAAGCATATTGCAAGAGACTGGAAGGATTCAGCCGGATTTATTCGTTCTATGTCATGCAACTGGTTTATATATGTGTTTAAAGTACTACTTTGTTAGTCGTTGTGTCAGTAAGCACCTGTAAGTGGTCACTAAAGCAGGGATGTCCGTGAGTCTGACTCCAGAACAGCAGCGGAGGATTGAAGAGAACAGAAAGAGAGCATTAGCCAGAAGAGCTGAAAGACAGGCTCAGATCGCAGATCCTGGACCTGCTCAAAACAAACACACACAGTCCGGGGGCCTGTTTCAGAAAGGAGGTTAAGTGAAAACTCAGAGTATTTTAACCCTGAAATGAGAGAAACTCTGGGTTTTCCGTTTCAAAATGGCAGGTTTGTTAAACTCGAGAAATCAGGGTAAGTCAAGCCTGTTTCTGAAAAAAAGGTAACTTTAACTCAGAGTCAGTTACTGTGGTAACTTACTCTGTGAATCTAACCTGGTCAGAAGCAGGTTTTATTCTCTAAACTCAGAGTTTCTGTCGGTCTCCTCCCCTTTTTTTTAAAGATGAAGCGGTATTTCTCGCCTTAGCCTTACGTTTCCACCCACCTATTTTTATGCTTATTTTGGATACGTGCATAAAAACTATTGATAGAAACGTCATGATGCACATAACTTTTTAAAATATGCATAAAAAACGCGCATAACTGAGTAGGATACACTTTTATTCGATAGAAAATTTGTGCATAAACTACGATGGAAACACTTTTACTGAACAAATTACAGCATGTACATTAAAAAAAGATCATGATCATAAGATAATGAAAATGTGTGTAAATGAACAAACCAGCAAGCTGAGCACACTGTAACACGTCTTAAATTATTGTTTTAGTCATTCTAAAATGCCTTAACTGTTTCAGTATTAGTGTATATTATTAATTACCTCCGAACGTCTGGAGCGTGTCAAGAGTCTCCGCGTCTCATGGCTTCAGACGCCCCCACGTGTTCATTGTGTTTCAGCATTGTCTTCTGACATCGAGGCGCAAGTACATTAATTAGGCTAAATAAAGAATTAATTGACGCAGCTTCTTCTACCACAGTAAATTCTGCTTTTACTGTTGATATTTGGTGCCAGTTTAATCAGGAAGTGACGATTTTTTCTTTCTCTTTGACTCGTTGGATGGAATTTTATTCGCATCTTTTATGCAATATTCCAGTTTTGCACATAAATTTATGTAATATATTTGGATGGAAACACAGCTATTGCCTACATTTTAGTCACACACAGAAGAACTGTACTAGAATGGCTTATGCTTTTTTAATAAATAATTAAATTGAATTCACCTTCGATATGCACTGTAACTAGATTAATGGGATTATTATTCTTTCTAAAAATTATTTTTAGCACTGCTTACCTTCTAAATGTTATATTAACCTCTATCACTTGATCAATAAAAAAGGCAGACACACAAGTGCACTGTTAAATCATTTAAAACTAATAAATGTATAAAAAAAGTTTAGAAAAAAATATATAAACGTCACAAATTACATTACTTATTTTATTATACTTAAATATTTAAATACTTAAAAAGTGAAATTAGGCATTAACTTGAGCAGCTGTTTTCCCACGCTAACTGTCTCTTCTTCACTGATGGTTGTTTCTTTTCAAATATATACGCTCATATTTGCTATAACTTTGCATGAGAACATCAAGTTCAGCTGGAGAAAGAAATGGTGATCTCTTTTATAAGATGTTGCCATAGTCACTCGTAATGTCTGCGCTCCATTGATAATGCCTTTTTAAAGTCACGGTGTGCGCGCTTAACTCTGAGTTGGTCTACTCAAAGTTGATTGACCCAACTCAGATCAGCTGTTCTGAAACCGAAAACTCAGAGTTTTTAATCTCTCGGTAAATCAACTCAGAGTTCAAGTTTAAACTCTGAGTTGTTTGAACCTCCTTACTGAAACAGGCCCCGGGACAACAGGAGGCCCAGCCAAAAACAACCAGCATTTTGCGTCTGATCGTGGACAGTCAGGGGCACCTACAAGACAGGTGGGCATCAGAAACTTTGTATTAATGTTTTATGGTTTTGTTGATTGAATCTTGCATACATATTAACAATATCAGAAAGCCGTATGCACTTTAGAAATGTCTGAACCTTATAATGTATTTATTTAATGATATACATTTTGTGTATTTGTATTTTGTTTACACTTACCTGCCCTGGCATCGATATTTATATTATATGTGCTGTTAGGCTTATAAAAAAATCTTTATTTTTTTTATTCTATATGGACTGTTGATGTGAGGTTGCAATTTTCACTGTCTCACATAAAGAAAGAAAAGCAAAATAACTAGCTTTGTTATCCGTTTATGAAATGCAGTAAATGTTGAAACATATTTTAGTCTTCCCTAAACCACTTGTAAACACTATTGTGTTATTAAATTTGTTACATTTTTGAGCAGTAAATTAAACAAAAAATCGTAAAATCATCATTAAATACCTCAAGCTTAATTTTACAAGTGGCTATTTTAGGTAAATGGCAATCGTTTTTATCATCCATTTATTTCTTGAAACATAGGAACTTAAATCATTATGTCACTGAAAACTACGCTCACCGGCCACTTTATTAGGTACACCCTGCTAGTACCGGGTTGGGCCCCTTTTTCCTTTCAGAACTGATGATGATTCGCGTTTTATGACATGGCGTTTTATCCTGTTGGAAGTAGCCATCAGAAGATGGAGACACTGTGGTCATAAAGGGATGGACATGGTCAGCAACAATAGTCAGGTAGGCTGTGGTGTTGACACGATGCTCAATTGGTACTAATAAGCCCAAAGTGTGCCAAGAAAATATCCCCCACACCATTACACCACCAGCCTGAACCGTTGACACAAGGCAGGATGGGTCCATGCTTTCATGTTGTTGACGCCAAATTCTGATCTGAATGTGGCAGCAGAAACGGAGACTCATCAGAGCAGGCAACGTTTCTCCAATCTTCTATTGTCCAGTTTTGGTGAGTCTGTGTGAATTGTACCCTCAGTTTCCTGTTCTTAGCTGACAGGAGCGGCACCCGGTGTGGTCTTCTGCTGCTGTAGCCCATCCGGCTCAAGGTTGGACGTGTTGTGTGTTCAGAGATGCTCTTCTGCAGACCTCGGTTGTAACGAGTGCTTATTTGTGTTACTGTTGCCTTTCTATCAGCTGGAACTAGTCTGACCATTCTCCTCTGGTATCTACAAGGCATTTGCGCTCACAGAACTGTCGCTCACTGGATATTTTCTCTTTTTCGGACCATTCTCTGTAAACCCTAGAAATGGTTGTGCGTGAAAATCTCAGTAGATCAGCAGTTTCTGAAATACTCAGACCAGCACGTCTGGCACCAACAACCATGCCACATTCAGTCACTTAAGTCAACTTTCTTCCCCTTTCTGATGCTCTGTTTGAACTGCAGAAGATCGTCTTGATCATGTCTACATGCCTAAATGCATTGAGTTGCTGCCATGTGATTGGCTGATTAGAAATTAGCGTTAACGAGCCGTTGGACAGATGTATCTAATAAAGTGGCCGGTCAGTATGTATCTATTTATGCATACATATATGCCTGTGTGTGTGTGTGTGTTTATATATATATATATATATATATATATATATATATATATATATATATATATATATATATATATATAGAGAGAGAGAGAGAGAGAGAGAGAGAGAGAGAGAGAGACCTGGGAAATATTTTTTTTTAGTATTTAATGGAGTGAGACACTTTTCACAGTATTTCTAATAATATTTTTTCTTCTGGAGAAAGTCATATTTGTTTTATTTCGGCTAGGATGAAACTTGTTTTAAAAATTTTTTTAACCATTTTAGGGTCAATATTATTAGCCCGCTTAAGCAATATTTGTTTTCGATAGTCTACAGAACAAACCACTGTTATACAATAACTTGCCTAAAGAACCTAATTAACCTAGTTAAGCCTTTAAAAGTCACTTTAATCTGAATACTAGTATCTTGAAGAATATCTAGTCAAATATTATTTACTGTCATCATGGCAAGGATAAAATAAATCAGTTATTAGAAATGAGTTGTTAAAACTATTATGTTTATAAATGAAAATCTTCTCTCCATTAAACAGAAGTTGGGGGAAAAATTAAATGGAGGGATAATAAATCTGAGTGTATTTGTAAGATAACATGTATTATATTATTAATTGCAAATCTAATGATGTTTCCACACGTATGTTCATTTATGCTCATCTTTACAGACTCAGCTCATAGACATTAATGCAGCGTGTACAAAAACAGCACCTCCGACTTCCGTTACTGCTGCCTCTACAGCTTCTAGTTTTTATGGACAGGCTGGAAAACCAAGCACTGGAGAAAAGAGACCACCTAAACCCCTTGAGCCCGCAGCACATATCCCTGCAAAGAAACCAGCGGTGTCCTTGAGGGGAAGATGCGTTTCACACTCAGAAAACCGCTTCCGAGTGGAGGTGGGCTACCATGCAGACCTCATCCTAGTGTTCAAAAGCATTCCCTCCAAAAACTACGGTGAGTACAGACCATGCGTCTAATATCATTGTTTACAGAATGTTTATTGACCTTATAATTAATGTACGAGCGGCCACAGCCAATGGAATCTTTTTGGCTTGAGAGTTCCGCTCTCATTCACTTTCATTGATTTTTAAACGGTAAATAATAATAATAATAATAATAATAATGATAATAATAATTCCTTTCATTTATATAGCACTTTTCTGGACACTCAAAGCGCTTTACATATTAAGTGGGATTCTCCTCATCCACCAAATTTGGCCAGGATTCCGGGATTAAACCCCTACTCTTTTTCGAAGTACTAATTGAAAAAAGTTTTAATGACACAGAGTCAGGACCTCGATTTAATGTGTCATCAGAAAGACGGCGCTCACTGAGCAGTATAGAGTCCCCTTCACTATACTGGGGCATTCGGGCCCACACAGATTGCAGGTTGAGGGCCCCCTGCTGGTCACACTAACACCACTTCAGCTCATTTTGCTTCTTGATGTTCCAAACTGATATTTTCTTATTATATTCTTCTTCTTTTTATGTATAGTCATAAACACACTTGTTTGTAGAGCAAGAAGTTTGAGCGTTTTCTGCTGTTTATTATTCCTAGTCCCGTAGGCAAGTTCTGGAACAAGCGCACTTCCACGTCGCAGATTAAGGTCAATAGTGTGTATGTGCGTTTGTTAATCTTTAAGGATAATATCTAATGGCCTGTAATATTTATTATGCATTACAGATCCTGCTACGAAGATGTGGAACTTCAGCCTTGAGGACTACCAGATGCTCAGTACGTCACCATGAGCGCTATTTATGGAGCCAAACTAGGGCCATGTATATTTGCAAAATAAAAGAAAGTTTTGCAAATAAAAAAACAAAGTATTGAGCGAAAAATCAAAAAAATTAATACAAATCGCAAAGAGAGATTTTTTTTTGAGAAATAAAAATTATTTTGAAAACAAAAAAAAAGAACTGCAAAGGGAAAATTAAGTTTTGAGAAATAAAAATGAAATCTGCAAACAAAAAAAAAACTAAAAATCAAGCAGTGCACATAAGCTATATATATATATATATATATATATATATATATATATATATATATATATATATATATATATATATATATATATATATATATGCAAAACATTATTGATAGCGTTGCCTTTACAAACCAAATGTTATAAGGGAACTTGGGTGTTTACGGCAGTAAGACCACCTCGGTGATACTGTGTCTCCAGCTGATGATGTCGCTTAAATGGAGGCAGTTCCCTGGACTCCGCCCCCTTGTCAAATCAGGGCCACAAAGTGAAATGTGCAGAAACATGAAGTGCAAAGAGAAAATGGCATCGCAAACTCACGATTTACTAAAAAGCAAATCTAAATGAGCATTGCAATTGACTGGACGTGTTTTGTGAAGGTAATGCTATAAAAAAAATGTTTTGCAAATATATAGTTTTTTTAATTGCAAATATTTAAGTTTTTCTGCATTGCTTGATTTTTATTTGCAATTCTATTTTTGCAGATTTCATTTTTATTTCTCAACTTAATTTTCCCTTTGCAGTTCTTTATTTTTGTTAGCAACATTATTTTTATTTCTCCAAAAATAATTTTTGCTTTGCGATTTTTGGAGATATGCATTTGTTTTATTGTTTGCTCAATACTTTATTTTTTTCTTGCAAAACTTTATTTTGTTTTGCAAATATATATGGCCCTAGATTGACTCCATACTATTAGACATTTTCTATATACAGTGGGGGAAATAAATATTAAACGCATCACCTTTTTTCTCAGAAAACATATTTCTAAAGGTGCTGTTGACTTGAAATTTTCACCAGATGTTGATAACAACCAAAGAAATCCATATATGTAAAGATTAATTAGTTTACAAATGAAGTTATGCGTAATAAAATGAAATGATGCAGGGAAAAAGCATTGAACACATGAAGAAAGGAACGTGTAGAAAGGCAGTAAAAGCCCAGACAGCAGCTGAAAGCAACCCTCTGAATTTATATATGTATATATATTTACAGTACAAATCCTTACCTAAAGTTGCTTTTTTTCAACCAGCAAGAGCTTTTTTTGGCCGTAAATGACACAGGCTTCTTCCAAAAGATAATAAGATGATGTACAAGTGAAATTATTGTGGAAAAAGTGATCAGCTTTTATTTACATTTGAACAAATAGTGGCATGTCCAAATGCTAACATTCTACACCATTACTAATAGCTCAAGCTGTAGCAAAAGCATCCTAACTACCCGTATTTATTGGGAATAGCTGTTTTAATCAACTCAACAGGTCAAAAACAGAAGCTTATTGCTGTTGGTTTGTGGACAGTCATGGATAAGATAAAGAAGCTCAGTCAGGACCTGTGGCTGCGCATTGTGACTGCTCACAAGTAAGGTGTGTATCCCAGGGTGTAACTGTGCTTGATTGTGTTTCAGTGGAGCAGGTGGCACATTTACCCTCCATCTCTCTCAAACCTCTGGAAGGGATGGAAGGGCTGAATATTTCTGCATCCACATGTCGGCCCAAAGACGCTGCAGCAATGCCGGCTTTGATGCGCCTCTGTCAAGGTTGGCAGAAACCGGGTGCTACAATTAAAGGAAAGTGCGTTTTAGTGTCTCGCTCTCGGCTGGAGGTGGATATTGGATACCAGGCTGATGTTATTGGGATTTTTAAGCAAATGCCATCCAAAAGTTATGGTGAGTTCATTAATACAAACTTTTTTTGCACAAAAATTGGGCCTATACAATGTAAGGTCTGATTTGGCTTGGTTAAGGAGGATAAATATGATGTTATGTGTAGCTTGTTGTATATTTTGCATCATTTCTTTTTAACTGAATTGTAGTAGAAGTGATTTGTGTGGTTATATATTGTATTATATTATATTATATTATATTATATTATATTATATTATATTATATTATATTATATTATATTATATTATATTATATTATATTTTATTATATTATAATGTATTGTATTGTTTTGTATTGTATTATATTATATTATACTATATTATGTTATATTATATTATATTATAATATATTATTTTATATTATATTGTATCGTATCATATCGTATTATATTGTATTGTATTATATTATATTATTTTATATTATTATATTATTTTATATTATATTGTATTGTATTATATTATATTATATCATATCATATATATCATATCATATCATATTATATTATATTGTATTATATTATATTATATCGTATCATATTACATTATATTATATTATATCATATATATTATATCATATCATATTATATTATATTATATCATATCGTATTATATTATATTATATCATATTATATTATATTATATCATATATATATATTATATCATATTATATTATATTATATTATATTATATTATATTATATTATATTATATCATATTATATCATATTATATTATATTGTATTATATTATATCGTATCGTATTGTATTATATTATATCATATCATATATATTATATTATATCGTATCGTATTATATTATATTATATCATATATATTATATTATATTATATTGTATTATATTATATCGTATTATATCATATTATATTATATTGTATTATATTGTATTATATTATATTATATTATATTATATCGTATCATATATCAATTATATTATATTATATTATATTATATCATATTATGTTATATTATATTATATTATATTATATTATATTATATTATATCATATATATTATATTATATCATATTATATTATATTGTATTATATTACATTATATTATATTATATTATATTATATCGTATTATATCATATTATATTATATCATATCATATATATTATATTATATTATATTATATTATATTATGTTATGTTATATCATATTATATCATATTATATCATATTATATTATATTATATTATATTATATTATATCATATTATATCAAATTATATTATATTATATTATATTATGTTATATTATATTATATTATGTTATATTATATTAAATGTAATGAAATGGCTGCAAAGTTATCATTGCAGAAAAGTGAAACCATTAAAAAATATATTTGTCAAAAAAATAGACCTTAACTGAAATAAAAATAAATAAATCTAACTTATTATGTAACTTATTTCAGCATTTTGCCTAGATATTTTGCCTTAATCCTTAAGTACTAAAATAACTCAAATTAAAACTGAGGGGGGGGGGGGGGGGGTTACATGTTTAGACACTATAAATATATTTCTATGATGCTATGAAGTTGAATGAATCTATTAATTGATTTAAACCATCAATTAGGGTTGCAGAGTTTGACATCCGCAATTTTTACATTTTTTCAAATGACTTGTTAGTGACAAAATTGTTTGTTTGATTATTTTCCTTTCCTCATTTAAATATTTTTTGTTTATTTTCAACTTAAATTTTGAGAAAAGGTTTGAGAAAACTTGCTGTGTGTGTGTCATGCAGACATTTCAATTTTCGTTTGGTTATTATTAGACATGAAGACCAGAAAGTGGACCTTTCTCCTTGAGGACTATGGGAAACTCAGTAAGTTTTGGACTTTGAGTACTGTATTTAGCTGTATATATATATACAGTTGAAGTCAGAATTATTAGCCCCCCTGAATTATTAGACCGCTTGTTTATTTTTTCGCCAATTTCTGTTTGATGGAGAGAAGATTTCTTCAGCACATTTCTAAACATAATAGTTTTAATAACTCATCTCTCATAACTGATTTATTTTATCTTTGCCATGATGACAGTGAATATTATTTGACTAGATATTTTTCAAGACACTTCTATACAGCTTAAAGTGACATTTAAAGGCTGAACTAGGTTAATTAGGTTAACTAGGCAGGTTAGGGTAATTAGGCAAGTTATTATATAACGATGGTTTGTTTTGTAGATTATCAAAAAAAAAAAGCTTAGAGGGGCTAAAAATATTGTCCCTAAAATGGTGTTTAAAACTTTTATTCTAGCCAAAATATAAAACAAATCAGACTTTCTCCAGAAGAAAAAATATTATCAGACATACTGTGAACATTTTCCTGCTTTGTTAAACATCATTTGTAAAATATTTTTAAAAGAAGAAAAACATTTGAAGGGGACTAATAATTCTGACTTCAACTATATATATATATATATATATATATATATATATATATATATATATATATATATATATATATATATATATATATATATATATATATACATATATACATTTACAGTGGGGGAAATAAATATTGAACACATCACCATTTTACTCAGAAAACATATTTCTAAAGGTGCTGTTGATCTGAAATTTTCACCAGATGTTGGTAACAACCAAAAAAATTGGAGACAACAAATCTAATTGGTTTAAAAATAAAGTTATGTGTAATAAAATGAAACCACAGAGATAAAGTATTGAACACATGAAGAAAGGGAGGTGTGGTTCGGCAGTGAAAGCCCAGACAGCAGCTGAAATCTCTCAGTGGTTCTTCAGCAACCCTCTGCCCTTCTTTAGTGTAAATGAATGTCAGCTGTTTCAGTTCACCATCTACATTAGCAGGAAATGAAACCAGGGTGGACATTTCAGGAAGACAATGATCCAAAACACAGCCTCTCAAAGAGAAAGAAAACCAAGCTGTAGAAGGGCCTAGCCAATCCCCTGACTACAATTCAATAGAAAATACAAAATAAAGCTCAGATTTGATAGACGAGACCCACAGAAGCATCAAGAATTTGACACTCTGTTGAAGTCTGTGAAAAACACACCTGAGCATTGCATGAGGCTTTATTCTGCATATGAGAGGCGTCTTTAAGCTGCGAGCAAAACAGCCTTTAATATAAAGTGTTAAACACGTTTCAGTTGTTCAGCTCTATCTCCTTGTGTCATTCTATTGTTATTACACATAACAAATTTTCAGATTTATTTTGTTTTGTTTTATTTTTATATTTGTATTGTTTGGGTTTTACCAAAATCTTGTTTAATTCCACGTCAACAGCTTCTTTAGAAATATTATTTCCAGGAAAAAAAGACATGATGGGCTCTATTTTGATGGTCCATGCACAGAGCGCAAAACGCAGGGCGCAAACGCTTTCAGGGCGTGTCAGAACGCATTTTTGCTAATTTACGGACGGGAAAATGTGCTTTGCGCCAAGGCGCATGGTCTAAAAGGGTTGACTTTATTTTCTTAATGAGTTATAGGTGTGTTTTGAGAATAAACCAATTAGAATCTCATCTCCCATTCTCTTCAAGAGCCAGCTGCGTCGCGCCAAGAGCACATTCGCTATTTACTGGACGCAAAGTAAGTCTAAGTGGAAAAAATGAGCATTTCACAAGCAAACAGTTTACAGCTTTTAACAGAAAACTGTTAAACAGAGCATCTACTGCGTGAGAATGAGAGATAATGGATCTACTTTCACATTCACTCTTGGATAGGGAAACCTTTACGCACAGACATCAATTAGTCTATAAATAATTAATTGCGTTTGTTAAGCGCAAATATTTGTTTTAAAACTATTTCTAAATTCAGTTCTAATTTCCACCAAACGAATAAATGAACAATAATGACCAAGTGTGGTCAAAATACTGAGTTATTTCCAAATACACCTGCCGTGCCCCATATGATCTAAAACCTGGCAGGTGGGCAAATCTAAGCTTGTTTTTAATAAAACAAATATAAATATGGATATAATAAATAATACTGCTAATAATAATAACATTTTACAAAAGCAAATTGTTATGAATGAACTGAAAAAGCCTCCCGAGATGAAGAAGACATAAAAGCAGTGGTTTTTCATATTTATGTAGGCTAGAAAATAATATGTTTTGTAATATTTTAATTCTTTATATTTATATTCTATATCTATTCTTATTATATCCTATATATATCCTTAATATTTACAATTTTACATGTAAAGATATTTGCCTGTTGCTCTCTTGTGCGTATTAAGCAGTGTGTAAGCGAGGCGCAACTCTGCGCTGGAGTTTAGACCGGGTTAGTTTTGGTCAAATGAAAAATATATTTTAATTTCTCAAAATAGCGACGCGCCAGCGGTCCGCCTCAGAACGCCTTCCTTTTTAGACCAGAACGCCAATGGGCGCACAAATGAGCGCTAATGCATTTGCTATTTAAACAGCGTAGCACAACGCCTTAAAACTACTATTGCGCCAAGCTGAAACTACCAAAAGACTACTGCGTCACGCCTTGCGCCACACTGCGCCGGGTGTATGATTGGGCCTGATGTGTTCAATACTTATTTCCCCCGCTGGATTTGCGTAGAATTTAATATTTCCATGCATGTGGTTGATGATGATGATGATGATGGTGTGTGTGCGTGCGTGTGTGTAGTGGCGGATCTGAATGAACTGCCTACAGTGGAGACTGAGCCTTTACCTCACGCCGTCCTCCAGTCCTTCTCCAGTCAGTTTGAAAAAACCGAATCCCGAGCTCCAGTCCCTCCTGAAGCAGATCTCTCACACATCGATCCACAACTCACACGCAGCCTCATGCCTTTCCAGAGAGACGGAGTCAAGTACGTTAACTTTAATTTATTGAACAAGTTTGACAAATCGAGATTGCAATCTTTTTTTTAATTAATTGTGCAGCTCTACTGTACATACATTAGGATATAGGATATACTCCTTCCTCTCTTAAGCATGATAAATGTTTATACGTATTCACCACATCGAAAGTTTTAAAAAAGTTTTTTTTTTTTTTGTCTTTTATTTTATTTTGCATAACCTCAATTTCTCCATAATTTAGATTCTATTGTTATTATTATTGTTTTATTTTGTTATTGTTACTATTTGAAGGTCACGAGTGGCTGTGTAAGCAGTTCAATGCATATCATACTGTGTATGTCACTGTATGTGACAAATACAACTTGAATTTGATTTGAAAGGTGGCTTTGGATAAAAGCTTCTGTCAGGCACATGAGTGTAAATGTAATGTTTGCTGATGCCTCAGTTTTGCAGTGTCCAGAGAGGGTCGTTTGCTCCTGGCTGATGATATGGGCCTCGGGAAGACGGTTCAGGCCATCTGCATTGCTGCCTATTACAGAAGTGAGTGGCCTCTGCTGGTGGTCGCCCCGTCCTCAGTGCGCTTCACATGGGCTGAGGTACATGCTGTTTTTATTTATGCATCTCACAACCTTCAGAAATATGCTCATCAGGGATGCATTGATTTGGTTAAACAGTAATGATGTGAACAAATGTTATACAGTAGGTTAACCCTTAAAGGGCCATGACACCCCCCACTTTCGGTTAAAGTCTACTTCAGAATTTTTTTCAAAAGATGCATGATTAATGGGCATGGAGCTCTGCGAGCATCGGGCAGGAGTGGGCTAGGCCAGCAGGGGAGAACGTGAGCGAACAACTGTTGTTGTCAGTCAGCTCACAAACTGAGACATACAGTGAGGAGAAGCATGAGTTTATATTTTAAGTTAAAATGTTTAAGTTATATTTTAAGTTAAAATGCAAAGAAGTGAACAGTGATTTAATGCCCTGCTACATTTGTTATTCGTAATTTAATATACAAACAACCACAATTTATATCATTATAAAGATAAGTGTGTTCATGTAAACCCTATAAATGAGGACTTCTCCCTCAATCCCCGTATCCAGCAGACTCAGTGCAGCAGGTCACCTGACCTTCCTATTTTAACCATTAGCCCTGCTGGTAATCTGGAGGATTTAGGCAAACACAGCAGCACAGTGATGTGTCTGAATGTAAACGAACTCCTGATAAAAGACAGCGTCCGCCATTCTCTAATTCTCGTGCTGCTCTCCCGACAAAAATGCTAGCAGCACACACACAGCTTTGCTGTATGATCGGCCCTGACAAGATCGCGGGGGAAAACATGCAACAAACCCCGTGGATCATGGAAACAAACGCATATGAGCCTACATGAATGGCTAAATACTGTGTGCCGTGGGTCCGTGTCTCACAGCTCGGGCTTGACACTGGCAGGTCTGGCAGGTCTGGCAGGTCTCATGAATAATTAAGCAGCCGGCTCTTCTCATAGGATAAGAAAACTCCGCTATGAATAATAATGAGAAACCGACGCGTCATCATTGCACTTGCAGTACTGCGCTACGTCGCCGATTTTGATCCCGCCCCAAAAATCATTTTAAACCCGGAAGCTGAAATGAGCTGACAAAAGCTCAAAATTATCCAGTTTTCCCCACAATTAAAGCTGACAGGTGCTAACATTGTCTTAACTGATGCTCAACACACACACATCTGCTAATATAAAAAAAAAAGTTTTCCAGGGTGTCCTGAACCTTTAAAGGCAAGGCAAGTTTATTTATATAGACCATTTTGAATGACGTAAACAAAAACAATGGTCGCAGTGAATTTCCTGTTTTACATTTGTAATTTCTATAGCTTCCGAGAATCCAAAAAGAGCCACATATTGATAAATAATGTTATGAAAGCTGTTTTAATATCAAGTTATGATTCAATTGCCTCTTGTTACTGTTTTGAAATGGTTTGATAACAAGCAGGAAATGTTCATGGGGCAGTGACATGACCATATTGAAATGGTCTATAGCACATTTTGTACACAATGGTAATTCAAATTGCTTTACGTTACCAATAAATAAAAGATTCTGTTGGTGAAAGATAAAAGTTTTGTTGTTCAGCTGTGAGGAATGGAAGTGTTAGGTATTGGTTAGGACAAAAACTAATTGTAATATGGAAAATATTCCTTCTATCACGTGCCGTTGCCTTAAGACATGGTGTAGGATCAATAGTCAGGCACGCTCCTCTTGATGTTGTCAATCTGGCAACCAGCACTTGCCTGAAGTCATCAGAGAAGGGGCTGAGTGAAAATGTGTTTTGAACCAGGAGTGCAATACCTAGTTCAACCACTGGGTGTCAAACTTACATACTGCACCTTTAAGTTTTTTGGAGCACGTCTGGTCATATCTGTGAGCTGATTCCAGTAGTAGCTGAAGACATTAACAGTGTTGCCAGATGTAGCCGACTGTTTCCAGCACAAAATGGTGCGTCTCGTAGGGAGATCACAGCTGTTGTAAGCGTTTGTATGTGGAAAACGGAGGCTATGGCACCTTTTTGGGAGATCATAACAGGTTTATAAGTGAAGACCGGGGTTGGTGGGCACGCCGTTACAAAACCACCCAATTTTACAATACTTACTAAGTATTTACTTAAGATTTACTAAGTCATTTTCTACCCGCAAAAATAAATTCAAAACCGCCCAATTTGGTGGGAAACCGCCCAATCTGGCAACACTGGACCTTAAAGACCTAGAGCTAGGTCTTTTGTTGTGGGCACTTGTCTTGCCTGCATTGTTTTTTTTTCGTTTTTTTTAGCAGTCTTCAGGGCCGTACTGTTCACATATTGCATCTAAAAATGCATGGAAAGCACGAGGCACATCGCTTTCTTTACTGATGGATTATATGCACAGCTAGTGTTTTTCCCCATAGCGATAAGCTTCTGGGGCCTCATGTACGAAGACTTGTTTTAAATTCATACTAAAACATTCAGTAAAAAATTCAGATGTATAAAACACTGCGTACATGGAATCCCATGCATATTCTCTTTGTACATCCTAAGTAATGTGAAACTGAGCGCAGGTGCATGAGCACAATACCCCTCCCTGCCTCCTCCCCCATATAAATATGGTAATGACTCCACTTCGGCTAAACCAAATGAAAAAGCAGCAATGGCAAAAGCAGGCAAGAAGAGAAACTGGTGTGGAACAATGGAATTTAATGCAGGGCTTCTTGTCAAGTCTGAGACCCACTTCTTATCGCATCTCAATCAGGCAGTGAAGATCACTGATTTTACAAAGAAATCAGATCTTATACGGGGCGATTTTGTAATAGCATGACAGTACACTGGAAGCGCTTGGCCTGGCTGACTGGAAAAAAAAAAAGTTTCAATAGCCCTTTTCACACGGTGATACCGGTAAATATCTGGAAAATTTCCGGAACGACTTTACCGGTATATTCAAAAAAGTGCTGTTCACACAGGCGAGGACGTTACAGAAATTTTCCGGAAAAGAGCATTCACACATCCATTCCAAAATACCGGTAATTTCTGACATCATTCACCACAAATGAGCTTTAAACGGCTGCGCTTGTATTTGTAAACATTTGACTAAATTACAAACTCTGTGGATGATCAATATTGTGAACAACTTTCGCAGGATCACTTTCGCATGTCGAGATGTTCATAATATGTGCGTGTGCAGGCGCTCACAGGCTGTTTCACAGGCACACGCAAAGCTTGGAAGGTAAACAAACAACGGCTTATCATAAGCATCTCATCGATGATTATTTACACAGTTGGCATTAAGAAGAACATATAAACGTGATCTGACTAACTTCTAGCGGCTAAATGTGTCTGGAAAAATATTCAAAGGTTTTTATTCTCACAAACTGTGCGGACGTAAATGCGTCTGACTGTTGTGATTGGCTAAAGCAGACGTCTCACGTCAGCACGTTCTAGACGTGCACGCGCTTATTACGGCAATCTTCCTTCTGCATTCACACAGCGCAGCATTCCGGCAAATTGCCGGTAATGTCACAACTTCTCTTTCCGGAAAATAGCCAGAACGAATTTACCGGTATTTTCAAAAAGGACCTGTTCACACATACAACCTTTCCGGAAAATTGCCGGCAATTTTCCGGAAAGGTCTGTATGTGTGAAAGGGGCTAATGTGTTTTGTGCTCCTGTGGTGTCTGTCATTGCTAAGCAATTATTATCTCAGTGGATGACAAACTGACAAGCACTGCAGCATCTACCATGCCAGAAATTCTGAAATAGTTGGGGGTTCATTCCGCTGTGGCGACCTCCGATAAATAAGGGACTAAGCTGAAGGAAAATGAATGAATATTCTATACAGAGTATAAAGCTGATCGGTTAGTTGTAATCTAAAGACGAATGAATTTTGTTTTCATTCATTCACTTTCTTTTTGGCTTAGTCTCTTCATTATTCTGGGGTCGCCACAGAGGAATGAACCGCCAACTTATCCAGCATATGTTTTACACAGGGGATGCCCTTTCAGCTGCAACCCATCACTGGGAAACATCCATACACACTCATACACTACGGACAATTTAGCTTACCCAATTCACTATAGCGCATGTCTTTGGACTTGTGGGGGAAACTGCAGCACCCGGAGGAAACCCACGTGAACACGGGGAGAACATGCAAAATTGTGTTGTTGTTTTTTTTTCTTAGGCTTTCCGCCGATGGCTGCCTTCAGTGAAGCCAGACAGCATTAATGTGGTGGTTAAAGGAAAAGACAACCTACGCTCCGGCCTCATCAACATCATCAGCTATGACCTGCTCAACAAGATGGACAAACAGCCGCCGTCCAGCCCGTTCAACGTCATCATCATGGTGAGAACCAGACATTTACATCCATCCTTATTTCATATACGAGCTACTTTTCAATCGAGGAAGACAATTCTAAACATAATAGTTTTAATTACTAATAATAATAATTCCTTACATTTATATAGCGCTTTTCTGGGCACTCAAAGCGCTTTACACAATAGGGGGGAAAATCCTCGTCCACCACCAGTGTGCAGCATCCACCTGGATGACGAGACGGCAGCCATATTGCGCTAGACCGCACACCACACACCAGCTGATTGGTGGAGAGGAGACAGAGGCTGTTCCTCAATACCAAGTACGCAAACTTCGGACTTGCGTCCTTGGAAGTTCAGACTTGGAAGAACGAACTCCCGAGGACGCGAGGACACAAGTCGGGTACTTCTTCAAATGGAACAGCAGTGTACTTTATAAAGTCACTTACCTCACCCTGGATTCATCAGTTTCACTGTACATTAACAATAAAATGATTTAATAAATATTATATTAATATTATAAATCTACATTTTTGATTTAAAAAAATGTACACAAATATTCATAAACATGTTAATTAAAATGAGTTATTATACACTGACACATCTTTGATTATCAGAGTTATTAAACTACAATGGTAATTTTACCCACAATAGGAAATAAAGACATACACGATAACAAATAAAGATTACGTCAAGCAATTTGGCAAAGACAAACAGCGTACAACATGGTAACATAATTAAAGACAATTATAAAAGGTAACAAAATAACACTGCCAAAATAACACACCTGAGAACAAATAATAGATTTATAAGACCAAAAACTGTCCGTTAGATATTCACAAGATGTATTAAATATCATGTTTTAACTACAATGAAGAGATGAGATCCAGCGGTACGTCTGATATGGCCTGGCCGAAGTAAAGCTGCTCTGGCGGGGGAGCTGATGACGGAGCTCCTGCTGGCAGGCTGGGAGACGGAGTCCGCATAAGCCGAGCCACATCGTTAAAGAAGCGCTATTATTGTGAATAAACTGCCTATTCGAGTTTAAAACAACTACATTCTCGCCTAAAAAACTCTTAAAACTTTATTTTGTGACACAGTAAAGGAGTATTTTTAAAATTGTGCGGGTTTCCTCCTCCGCCATTAGCTTTCGCTGGTTACACTGCAATGCATTCTGGGATACCTGAGCTCTGAAAGTTCGCACAAGCCACCTCTCTATGCATCCTTGGCTAAAGGCCAGAGCAAGTACACATCCGGGAATTTCATGTGTACTTGGAAAGATGTGAACTTTAGAATTGGAACAGTACTTTGGCGACGGTTGATGACGTTTCACGAGGACACAAGAACGCAAGTACAGAAAAGAACGCATATTGAGAAACGGCCAGTGTGATGAAGCCAATTATGATATGGGGATGGTTAGGAGGTCAGGATGGACCGACCAGTGGGCAAATTTAGCCATGGGATTTTTTTTTAAACGACCACAGAGAGTCAGGACCTCTGTTCTCATCTGAAAGACGGCGCTTACTGAGCAGTATAGCGTTCCCGTCACTATACTGGGGTATTACGACCCACACAGACGACAGGTTGGGCGCCCCCTGCTGGCCTCACTAACACCACCTCTGGTAGCAACCTAGCTTTCCCAAGTGATTTTTCATCCAGGTACTGACCGGCCGCAGCCCTGCTTAGCTTCAGTGGGCGACCATGTGAAAATTGTAGAAAGCTAGCTGCCGAACATTTCTAATAACTGATTTCTTTTATCTTTGCCATGATGACATCACATAATATTAGACTAGATATTTTTCAAGATAGTAGTTTTCAGCTTAAAGTGACATTTAAAGGCTTAACTAGGTTGATTAGGCAGATTAGGGTAATTATGCAAGTCTTTGTAGAACAGTGGTTTGTTCTGTAGACTATCAAAACAAATTATTGCTTAAGGGGGCTAAAATAATGATCTTAAAAAGGTTTAAAAGAATTAAAAACTGCTTTTATTCTGGCCGAAATAAAACAAATAAGACTTTCTCCTGAAGAAAAAATATAATAGTGTGAAAAATACTGGGAAAAAGTCCTGACATTATTTGGGAAACATTTAAAAAAGAACAACAAATTCACAGGAGGGCGAATAATTGTGTCTGGAGTAGTTCTGTGTAGAAACCAAAAAGCAATGCCTTTGCCATATCATCCCATAAACCCTGCGTCCTTCAAATATCAAGACCTTTAAAGCTGTTTGAGCTCTTCTGATTTCATCTGTTTGTTTGTTTTTTTCCCTGCAGGATGAGTCTCACTTCCTGAAGAACATGAAAACGGCTCGCTGTCGGGCGGCTCTTCCTCTGCTCAAGGTCTGCTGTTATTTTAGGCATCTTTCATAGTGCTGATCTTTAAAACACTGCTTTGGTTAGAGTTCACAGACTTTGGCTGCGTCTCAAAGCCTGCTGTGCTGCCTACATAATAAGCCTTGCTGGGCATCAGGAATGAGTAGGCTTAGAACATGCCAGTTTTTTCCAGAAATTTTGCCTGGAAATGAATAAAAGCCTTAAGGTTTCGGTCCTAAGCAAAGAAATGAAGACGGCCATAGTGTTGTAATTGAACCGTTTTTTTATTTGACAAATTTCAAAGCTCATTACAGCCATTATATTAATAGATTTTTATAGTATTGTAATTTTACAGCTGTAATGTTAAATTAAGTTCTTATTTAAATGCATCATTTAACAGGAGAATATTACAGTGAATATGTCTTAATTGTTACAAATATTTTTGGACATGGTAACTTACATTTTTTGTCCAAATTGTAGCCCTACAAACAAGCACAGCAGTTCTGGATTTTAGTTAATGAATTCATTTTAAATCACAATTAATATTATTTTTTTAATTTGCCATTTACAAAAGCTTGACAGAGCTGGATTATATTACTTTGCATTAACCATTCTCAGATTATTATTTTTTAGAGAATCTCGGAAACCAGAGAATTAGAAAGTGTCATTCATTTTTAAATACAGTTTATTTATATATGTATATATATATATATATATATATATATATATATATATATATATATATATATATATATATATATATATATATATATATATATATATATATATATATATATATATATATACACACTGGCGATCAAAATTAGAGAACAATTTATAAATAATTGAACAATTCTGAAATAATGTCATCTTCACTGCTCAACAGTTGAAGGATTTTTTGTCCCGTCCATACCATGCTACCAGAACACCTTTTCCACAAAATAACAAAAGCATTTCAACAAAAAACATTATTTTGCAGAAAACACACTGATCAAAATTAGAGAACAACAATGACTGTAGCATGGAAAAAGATTACAGCAAAATTTTCTGAAGGTTACAACAGTCAGCAATTAGTATGAAGTGTATAGGCCTCTGCTCTGAATGACTTCAGCACATCTGTGGCCACAAGACAGCACTAGTCTCTCACACTGCTCTGGTGTGATTTTTGGCCCACTCTTCTTCCAGTGTTCTCGACAGTTCAATGACTGTAAAGGGTTTCTTGGCCATAACTTTGCCACCAAGGATTTTCCAGAGGTTCTCTATTGGGTTGAGGTTAGGACTCTGGGCAGACCATGTCATTATTTCAATATTTTCAGTTTCAAGGAACTGCTTTACCCATTTTGCTGTGTGACATGGCACGTTTTCCTGCATGAACACTGCAAGCTGATTGGGTGTTGAACGCAGGGAAGCAACCATATGTTGTTGAAGAAGGTCCTGATAAAAATTTGCATTTACTCTGCCAAATAGCTGTAGAGGTCCAACTCCTTCTGCAAAAAACTTGCCCCAAACCATGGCACTTCCTCCTCCACTTTTCACTGACTCCTATACACACTTTTTGTTCAGTTTTTCTCCAGTTTGTCGCCAAACATATTGTTTCCCATCGGACCCAAATAAATTAAACTTGCTTTCATCACTAAAGTGAACTTTAGAGCAGTTCTCCTCTGTCCACACAACATGCTCCTGAGCAAAGCTTAGTCTAGCCTTTTGATTCTTTCTGCTAATGAGAGGTTTGGTGACTGCAGAGAGGGCTTTTAGTCCAAATGCTCTTAAACATCCAGACACTGTATGACGAGACAGATCTTTACCCTGTTCAGTGCTGAACTGGTGAGCAATTCCAGCTGTAATGTAAAATCGATTGCCCATTGAGATCCTCCGCAGTATCCTGTCCTCTCTTCTGTGGATGAACAGCCTTCTTGAGGGACTTGAATGAGTTTGTGACGTTGTCAAGATTCAATATTCTTGAAATCATAGATTTAGAACAACCAACTTGTCTTGCTATGGCAGATAGGGTCAGTCCTTTGGCCTTTATCTGGACAACCTGCTGCCGAAGGCTTTCAGTCACTTTAGAACGGTCCACCACCTTGCAGAGGCAGTGAAACTGGAAGTCAGGCTGCCAGCTAAATAGGGGTTGACAGATAATGAAGGGAATTAGCACCAGATGCCAGATTGACACCAATAACTGAGCGGTATCTGAAAGTGTTCTCTAATTTTGATCAGTGTGTTTTCTGCAAAATAATGTTTTTTGTTGAAATGCTTTTGTTATTTTATGGAAAAGGTGTTCTGGTAGCATGGTATGTAAGGGACAAAAAAATCATTCAACTGTTGAGCAGTGAAGATGACATTATTTCAGAATTGTTCAATTATTTATAAATTGTTCTCTAATTTTGATCGCCAGTGTGTATATTTATATATATATATATATATATAATTCGATATCAGTAATTATACTGATATAAAATTTTTCGATAAAACGATAATGACAGTGTGATAATTGCTCAATAATATTTACGCACTATGCGTAACATTGCGCAAGCATTTTGAAGCCTGCCCTTCCGGATGCCGCACGCCTTACAAGTTTACAGCCATACAGTGTTAGGGTGCTTTCACACCTACACTTTTGTTTCGAAACGTGTCTCGTTTGCCCAGTTAGCACGGTTCGATTGGCATATGTGAACAGGGCAATCGCACTCTGTTCCGCGCCAAAGTAATCGCTCCGAGATCGCTTGAATGAGGTGGTCTCGGCTCGATTGAAACGAACCCTGGAGCGGTTCGATTGCAGTGAGAAAGCGATCCGATCCAAGCGCGGTTATATCACAGTGTTTTATGGATATGTAATAGGCTTACGGCTATATGAAGAGAGAATTATGAGTAGGCGGGAAGTTTCGCGAGTCTACGGATGCCCGCAAACGAGTGATGATCTCCCGGTAATCTCGCGTCTCCCACCCGGTCCTCAAATAGGCATCGTCGCGCACCCTTCTCACCCCTCCCCACCGCGTCTCTCCTCAGACACATCACGCGCGCGCACCCTGTCAATCACCACCAAACCACCACCTCTCCTGACAGCTGAGCGGGACACTGCAAAATAAACCCTGACACTCTGACCAATGTGAGGAGAGTTTACTCACACGTGACTTGTTTAAGCTCTTTTGGTCCGATTAGAAACTTTGCAATGTGAAAACGAACCGCTCCAAGAGCAAAGAGCAACAATGTAACAATTGTAATCTCTGTTTCGGAACAACTGAATCGATTCACGGGTGTGAAAGCACCCTTAGTTGTACTTAAAGGAGTAAGAAAAAAGGGTAAAAAAAGGTCAGAGTCGCAGACATTGTTGACAAGAAACGTCACTAGACCTCAGTCTTGAGCTATTTAGTTTTTTGCTATCTGACACAAAACAGCAACGTGCACTGCAAACTGCGCAAGACAACTCGTGTCATCAAAAGCAGGCAACACATCAAGCCTGTTTCATCATTTAAACCAACACCAGCCTTATGAAGATGCTAAGAAATTACAGACCTAAACAAGTGCTGGAAAACCAGGGCAACTACCCAGCAGAGTCCCATGTCATCATTTTCGAAAGCCGTCCTTTACGAGAAAAAACCCCCGAAAAGACAGACGAAAGATATGACAGACAACACAATCTCAATCACATCTCAATGAACACTTGAA
The DNA here is from genome assembly GCF_052040795.2 of Danio rerio. Taxonomy (NCBI): domain Eukaryota; kingdom Metazoa; phylum Chordata; class Actinopteri; order Cypriniformes; family Danionidae; genus Danio; species Danio rerio. Next base: position 54,886,900 of record NC_141029.1, on the reverse strand, counting down.
GCTTGCTCTACAGGCTGCATTAAGGATATTTACACTACAACATTTACACTAATAAAAATAATATCATAATGTAGCAAATCGAAAGGATCAAACAATAAATTGTTAAACTCGAGTAAGGGGACGATAGTGAAGCCAAACAAAAGAAAGAAATATAACAAAACAATTCTAATTTATGAATAACCCCTCTTACCTCGCTAAAAACTGACGAAAAGAAAAAAAAAGTCCTTCAGCGCAGCGCCGCATTCTTCCCTATACTGAATAAAATAAATATAAAGATGACGTTCACCTCTGATGTCTTTAACAATACATTTTCTACGTGTTTGCAAAATGCAAGTCGTACGACATCTTCCCTATCCATCTTACTCTGAGAAAAGAGTGAACTTAAGGAGATAAATCTCAATATTGTCTGGAAAGAGCAGAGCCAAAAAATAACATACAAATCAATCTAAATAAACATGAACGAAACTCACAAAATTTCTCAAAGTGGGCAAAATAATTTTACCCAAATGAAAGTTAAGCAAAAACACAGAAAATCATAATCATGTCAGCAAAATACACCAAAAACGAGATCAAAGGAAAAGGCGCGCTCTCCACTTTTCATATCCCCGCGCGGCCGCGCCATCTCCGCCTCGCCTCCGAAACGTGTTGTGTACAGGGGACCTGTGTGCAAAGGAGGAAGAACTTTCTCTCTGAGAGAAAAACAGGGCTGGTGCTCGAGCACTCAAACCACCTTTCTGCACGTGTCTGCTGTTTATAACGAAATAAAATTAAATAACTCCGCAAACTAAGATGAACCAACTCCACCTTCACAGCTCAGTCGGCGGCTACTCATTAACCCTTGGTGAGTTCATTACACTGGTGATCAGAGCGCCACACAACGCGGTGGTCATAAATCACAAACGATCAGTGTTTTTTTTAATCACTGGAGACTTATTTTAGGTCTTAAATGCTTTAACATTATTAGTGGCAGAACAATCATTTACAGTTCATGAAATACACCACGGTTGTCTGTGAAAAGGGTAATAATCATATAAGCATGATCTGACAAAGTGCTTACTCATGCAGCACTCACGTGTGCATAATTAAACATTTTGTGCTCTCCGTGATGTACTTTTGCGCATGTGGGTCAGTTTAAGACCATGCAGATCTGAGAAAAAATCAGATTTGAGCACTAAGCCTTGCATTGTGAACTTAGCCATAGGCGTCGTGATTCAATCGTTTCTTCTCGTGTAATGTGGCATAGTTCACGACAACCGATCCCATGCCTGCGCCGCCTCACGACACCGTCGCAGAAAGTCTAGCATGTTTAATTTTTTCTCGTTCTTTACAACGAGCTCCACCACGTGGGTGACACGGCCCAATAGGAGCACATCATTTATCAGTTATTTTAGTGGGTGCTGCTGTTAATGAGCTGGTCAGGTAATCAAAAACAGGCTGCATATTTACAGATGGGTTGGTCACGGGTGGATATACCCAGTCATTGGCTATGCAAGCTTTAACAACTTTCTCTAAAATATTAAAGTGTTTTAAGCAATTTTATCTGACAGACTGGCACAAATATGCCGACATCTCCATTCTGAGTTCTCTCTTCCAGGGGCACCAGCAGGATTTTATTCAAAGTTACACACATATCCAGCACCACCCGCCCCATCATCATCCCTTATTCTCATTTCAATCATTAAAAACACTGATGCTTGCTGTCAAAGGCTACATTCATTCATTGTCGCGAGTGAGACCGAGAAAATAAAAGCACATCATTGTATTTTAATAATTTTCCACAATTCTCCCCCTCAATTTGTTAGTTATAATGTAAAATAAAGTAATTATTATTAATATTATTTGTATATTATTTAATACTCGAATGTACTGTACTTTAATATCTTAATGCAGTAATGCACGTTTTTATTTAGTTAGAATAATTACAATAATAAAGACTTTTATACGATATAAATACTCTTAAACTTCCTTTCCGTTCTTTGCATCTTCTTATGTAAAATAAAATAATTATTATTCATATTATTAAGTACTCGAATGTCCTGTGCTGTAATTACTTGAATCTAAATACTCTTAAATAAACTTCTTTTCCCTTTATTGCACTTTCTTAGTTGATCCCACACATTACCTGTGTAGGAATGGGTTTTAACCGCAGCGGTTCGAACTGTAGTTTGACTAAAAGGTTATCAGTATTGATGGTAAAAAACTGTACATCTCTAGTCAAACCATTCTTCTGCAATCTTATGCCAAACACAGAAATAAGGGCAGCATTAATAGCTTAAAATGTGGAAGAGCGTTGATATTATGTGATTGTATTCTATTGCAATATGCAGTAATTAAAAGTTGATGTTAAATCAAAAGTAATTCACAAATACTTGAAAATGAGATGATTTAATGGCAATAATTCTCTGTGGTTACAACTGAATTAATTACAAACAACTGTATAAAATGATAAAACATGAAATGATAAAACATATGATATAAATTGTACCCAGCTTAAATTAAAAATAAAGTTACCAGAGGTAGAAGGAGAGACACAGGGGTAGGGAGAGAGAGACAAAGAGAGCAAGTAGGCCTCAAAGATAGACTCCAGAGGAGGAGAGGAGAGGAGCAGAGCAGGAGAGCGCAGACCAGGAAAAGAAGAGGCTGAGCAGCGTTTACCACCTGTTTTGTATCTTTCTTGACCATGTGACTAAAGCCCAAATGCTAAGACTTTCAAACTGACCAATCAACATGTGACCACATTGTAAAACCCCCAAAGTCCACATACCAGGCCCTGATCTTATCAGTATCTGCCTTTGTAGTCAGTATGGACCTTCTCGAGTCAAAAAGACATGTTTTGTCATATAAACAAATGCATATGATCATTTAGCCCAGGGATGGGCTAACTTGATCCTCGAGGGCCGGTGTCCCTGCAGAGTTTTGTTCCAACAGTAGTCAAACACACCTGCACATGCTAATCAGTGGCTGTTTCTCAATATGCGTTCTTCAGCGGTCTTGCGTCCTCGTGTTCTCGTGCAACGTCATCATCAGCTGCCCAAGTTCAGTTCCAATACTCAAGACCGCAAGTGCGGAGGACGCGTGAAACTTCCCGGATGTGTTCTTGATATCGAGGACGCACCGATGCAGACTTGAGCAACGAACTCGCTCTGGAAGTCCCAGAAGTCATTGCGACTGGAGGTGGGAAGCGCAACATTTTATTTAGATTTATTAATAAAGTTCAGAGATATCACTTATTTACCTCAGGAGTTTCCCTAAATGAACCGGTGAAAGTAATCATTAACTTGGACATCTTAATAAAGGAATAAACACATTAAGGGTGTTTGTTTGCTGAAATTCGTATTAAAATCTGTTTTATTTATATTGTGCAGAGTATATTTATAATGTTTTTATGCATAGTATGTATTTTGAAGAGGGGAGAAACAATAAATTGTTGTATGAGTGCTGTAATGTTTAAATAATTTACTATTTAAAACGCGTGAAGGTCACGTGACCATCAGGAAGAACGCAGCATCTCATTTCTCAAAGGACGCATTCTCTGCCCTCGCGGTCTCCTGAGTTCGTTCTTCCGAAGACACCTGGCAAGACCGGTCTCCACAAGAACGCAAGTCCGTTCTCTGCGTTCTTGGAATTGAGAAACAGCCAGTGTCTTTAAGATTACAAGAAATCTATAAGCAGGTGTGTTTGATTAGGGTTGGAGCTAAACTGTGCGGGACACCGGCCCTCCAGGACCGAGTTTGCCCATTCCTGATTTAGCCTCTTACACCTGTTATGGTTTTCGCATTTCAGTTTTACTGTATATTGTGAAGACTGGATTTGTTCTTTGATTTTGGTTGACATCATTAGCTTGTGTTGAGCTGATAATTACGCTCTGGTGTGTTTCTAATATAACAGACAGCTAAGAGAGTGATCCTGCTGTCAGGAACGCCAGCCATGTCCAGACCCGCTGAACTCTACACTCAGATTCAGGCTGTCCGGCCCGCACTGTTTCCACGCTTTCATGACTTCGGCACACGATACTGCGATGCCAAACAGGTACGTTCATCTATTCTGTTTAATAAATTATTTAAATCTTTATTTAATTTGATGATGATGTTTGCTACTGTTTTCAACATGTAAAAGATTTAACATGCTGCTTGCATGTCTTACAAGAAGGGAAACATGTTACAACATTTTGCTTACATTTTATGTTGCTATTTTAATATTATTGACAAAAATTAGCATGATGTTAGCATGTTTTAGCATAAATGATCTTTGCATGTTTAACCATTTGTTAGCATAAATTAGCATGTTTCCTGCATGAATTATCCTAGTCTATTTAAGCAATTGTTAGCATAAATTAGCATGTTTTAGCATGAATTATCCTAGCATGTTTAAGCAATTGTTAGCGTAAATTAACATGTTTCTAGCATGAATTGTCCTAGCATATTTAAGCAATTGTTAGCATTAATTAGCATGTTTCTAGCATGAATTATCCTAGCATGTTTAAGCAATTGTTAGCGTAAATTAGTATGTTTCTAGCATAAATTATCCTAGCATATTTAAGCAATTGTTAGCATAAATTTGCATGTTTTAGCATAAATTATCTTTGCATGTTTAACCAATTGTTGGCATAAATTAACATGTTTCCAGCATGAATTATCCTAGCATATTTAAGCAATTGTTAGCGTAAATTAGCATGTTTCTAGCATGAACTATCCTAGCATTTTTAAGCAATTGTTAGCATAAATTAGCATGTTTTAGCATAAATTATCTTTGCATGTTTAACTAATTGTTAGCATAAATTAGCATGTTTCCAGCATGAATTATCCTAGCCTATTTAAGCAATTGTTAGCATAAATTAGCATGTTTTAGCATGAATTATCCTAGCATGTTTAAGCAATTGTTAGCGTATATTAGCATGTTTCTAGCATGAATTATCCTAGCATATTTAAGCAATTGTTAGCATTAATTAGAATATTTCTAGTATGAATTATCCTAGCATATTTAAGCAGTTGTTAGCATTAATTAGCATGTTTCTAACATGAATTATCCTAGCATATTTAAGCAGTTGTTAGCATAAATTAGCATGTTTTTAGCATGATTTACCCTAGCATGTTTAAGCAATTGTAAGCATTAATTAGCATGTTTCTAGCATGAATTATCCTAGCATGTTTAAGCAATTGTTAGCGTAAATTAGCATGTTTCTAGCATGAATTATCCTAGCATATTTAAGCAATTGTTAGCATAAATTAGCATGTTTTAGCATAAATTATCTTTGCATGTTTAACCAATTGTTAGCATAAATTAACATGTTTCCAGCATGAATTATCCTAGCCTATTTAAGCAATTGTTAGCAGAAATTAGCATGTTTTAGCATGAATTATCCTAGCATGTTTAAGCAATTGTTAACGTAAATTAGCATGTTTCTAGCATGAATTATCCTAGGATATTTAAGCAATTGTTAGCATTAATTAGCATGTTTCTAGCATGAATTATCCTAGCATATTTAAGCAATTGTTAGCATAAATTAGCATGTTTTTAGCATGAATTACCCTAGCATGTTTAAGAAATTGTTAGCATAAATTAGTATGTTTCTAGCATAAATTATCCTAGCATATTTTAGCAATGGTTAGCATAAATTTGCATATTTTTGCATGAATTATCCTTGCATAGTTAATCAATTGTTAGCATAAATTAGCATGTTTCTAGAATGAATTATTCTAGCATATTTAAGCAATTGTTAGCATAAATTAGCATGTTTTTAGCATGGTATATCATTGCATATTTGAGCAATTGTTTGCATAAATAAGTATGGTTTTAGCATGAATTATCCTAGCTTATTTAATAAATTGTTAGCAAAAAAGTGTATGTATCTAGCATGAATTATCCTATCATATTAAAGCAATTGTTAGCATAAATTAGCATGTTTCTAGCATGAATTATTCTAGCATATTTAAGCAATTGTTAGCATGAATTAGCATGTGTTTAGCATGAATTATCCTTGCATGTTTAAGCATTTGTTAGCGTAGATTAGCATGTTTCTAACATTAATTATCCTTGCATATTTAAGTAATTGTTAGCATAATTAAGCATGTTGTTTGCATGTTTTTAGCATGTTTAACAATTTGACTGAAGGAATAACATGTTGTCAGCAATATTTCTGCGTGTTTACCATTATTTTAGCATAGGTTTTAGTAATTGTTGGCATAAAAATGCATGTTGTTTACATGTTTCTGCTTGTACTGATTAGCATGTTGTTAGCATGTTTTAATGTGAATAACTTATTTTTGTTTTTGCTAGCATTAATTAGCATGTTGTTTGCATGGTTTTTAGAGTGTTTAACAATTTGATTGCTCAAACTAACATGTTGGTAATGCTTCAGCATTTTTCATATTATACTAGCATGAGTTAGCATGTTTGCTAACATGTTTCTAAATTAAATTTTTACGAGTTATGAATTTAAAGGGGCTGCGCGATGGCGCAGTGAGGAGCATGCTCGCCTCAATACAAAAAGGTCGCTGGGTCGAGCCTCGGCTGGGTCAGTTGGCTTTTTTTGTGTGGAGTTTGCATGTTTCCTCCGGGTGCTCCAGTATCACCCATAAGTTCAAAGACGTGGTACTGGTCAATTGGGTAGGCTAAAATTGTCCGTAGTGTATGTGTGTGAATGAGTGTGTATGGATGTTTCTTACTGATGGGTTGCAGTTGGAAGGGCATCCACTGTGTAAAACATATGCTGGATAAGTTGGCGGTTCATTCCGCAGTGGGGACCTCAGGTTAATAAAGGGACTATGCTGAAAAGAAAATGAATGAATTAAATGTCAAACCCGCTTGCCATATCTCCGTCTGCAGCTGCCGTGGGGTTGGGATTACTCCAGCTCCTCTAATCTGACTGAACTCAAGCTGCTGCTGGAGGAGTCTCTGATGCTCCGACGCCTCAAATCAGAGGTGCTTTCACAGCTGCCTGCCAAACAGAGGAAAGTGGTCACTGTAACCACAGACGGCATCAACTCCAGGACCAAAGCAGCCCTCAATGCCGCGGCCAGAGAGCTCGCCAAAGGATACCACAACGTCAGTGCAAACACTTAGAAAAGTGCTAGGGCTGAAGAATATGTAAAAGAAAAAAATCATTATTGCCACAACAGTATATGCATCTATTAGTGTATGCAATATCTATAAGTATATGCGCTATATACAATATCTATTAGTATATGCAATAATATATGCAATATCTACTAGTATGTGCAATAGTATATATGCAATATCTATTTGGTTATGCAATATCTATTAGTATATGCAATATTATATACAATATCTATTAGTATATGCAGTAATATATACAATCTTATATACAATATCTATTAGTATATGCAATATTATAAGCAATATCTATTTGTATATTCAGTGATATATGCAATGTCTACTGGTATTTGCAATAGTATATGCAATATTATATACAATACCTACTAGTATATGAAATAATATATGCAATATCTAGTATGTGCAATATTACATACAATATTAGTATATGCAATAATAAATACAATATCTATTAGTATGTGCAATAGTATATGAAATATCTATTTGTATATGCCATATCTTTTAGTATATGCAATATTATGTGCTATATCTACTAGTATGTGTAATCGTATATGCAATATCTATTTGAATATGCAATATCTATTAGCGTATGCAATATTATATACGATGTCTATTAGTATATGCAATATTTTATACGATATCTATTAGTATATGCAATAATATATGCAATATCTACTAGTACATGAAATGATATACACAATATCTATTAATATATGCAATATTGTATACAATATCTACTAGTATGTGCAGTAGTATATGTAATATCTACTAGTATGTGAAATAATATATGCAATATCTACTCGTATGTGCAATATTACATACAATATCTATTAGTATATGCAATATTATATACGATATCTATTAGTATATGAAATATTTTATACGATATCTATTAGTATATGCAATAGTTTATACGATATGTATTAGAATATGCAATATCTACTAGTATGTACAACAGTATATGCAATATCTATTTGTATATGCAATATTATATACAATATCTACTAGTATATGAAATAATATATGCAATATCTACTAGTATATGAAATAATATATGCAATATCTATTAGTATATGCAATATTATATATGAAATCTATCAGTATATGCAATAACATATGCAATATCTACTAGTATGTGCAATAATATATGCAATATTTACTAGTACATGAAATTATATATACAATATCTATTAATATATGCAATATTGTATACAATATCTACTAGTATGTGAAATAATATATGCAATATCTACTCGTATGTGCAATAATATATGCAATATCTACTCGTATGTGCAATATTATATACGATGTCTATTAGTATATGCAATATTTTATACGATATCTATTAGTATATACAATATCTATTCGTATATGCAATATATATTTGTATATGAAATATTAAATGCAATATCTATTAGTATATGCAATATTATATGCAATATCTATTAGCGTATGCAATATTATATACGATGTCTATTAGTATATGCAATATTTTATACGATATCTATTAGTATATGCAATAATATATGCAATATCTACTAGTACATGAAATGATATACACAATATCTATTAATATATGCAATATTGTATACAATATCTACTAGTATGTGCAGTAGTATATGTAATATCTACTAGTATTTGAAATAATATATGCAATATCTACTCGTATGTGCAATATTACATACAATATCTATTAGTATATGCAATATTATATACGATATCTATTAGTATATGCAATATTTTATACGATATCTATTAGTATATGCAATAGTATATACGATATGTATTAGAATATGCAATATCTACTAGTATGTACAGCAGTATATGCAATATCTATTTGTATATGCAATATTATATGCAATATCTACTAGTATATGAAATAATATATGCAATATCTATTAGTATATGCAATATTATATATGAAATCTATTAGTATATGCAATAATATATGCACTATCTACTAGTACATGAAATGATATACACAATATCTATTAAAATATGCAATATTGTATGCAATATCTACTAGTATGTGCAGTAGTATATGTAATATCTACTAGTATTTGAAATAATATATGCAATATCTACTCGTATGTGCAATATTATGTACAATATCTATTAGTATGTGCAATATCTATTCGTATATGCAATATCTATTTGTATATGCAATATTAAATGCAATATCTATTAGTATATGCAATATTATATGCAATATCTATTAGTATATGCAATATATATTTGAATATGCAATATTAATTGCAATATCTATTAGTATACGCAATATTATTTACGATATCTATTAGTATATGTAATAATATATGCAATATCTACTAGTATGTGCAGTAGTATATGCAATATCTACTAGTATGTGCAATATTAAATACAATATCTATTAGTATGTGCAATAGTATATGCAATATCTATTTGTATATGCAATATCTTTTAGAATATGCATTAGTATGTGCAATATCTATTAGTATATGCAATAATACATGCAATATCTTTTAGTATATGCATTAGTATGTGCTATATCTATTTGTATATGCAATATTATATTTGAGCATTTATATATAAAGAAATAACCTCATAAATAGATTTTATTAATAGGGTTCACACTCATTCTGTGCTTTAAACCTACTTGAAAACTAAAGAGATTGGTGATAATCACTGTGACCCCGGATTAATGAAGGGACTAAGCTGAAAAGAAAATGAAGAAATGAAGAAATGTTTGCAAAATATATAAAAAAAAAATATATCATTATAACCATTTTTTACTGAAGAAAAAAAATCTAAACTTAGTCATTTACTTTGTTTTTATCAAATGTTGTGTACAGCAAGAGTTACTAATAGCTTAAATAAATGGGGATGGATGGGTTTGGGATTAATAAACAATGACAGAATTTGTGTTTAATGAGCTTTTCTGTGTTTATGTGCAGAAATCCCAGGAGAAAGAAGCACTCCTGGTTTTCTTCAACCACACAGCAGAGGCCAAGATCAGAGCTATCATGTATGTCTGTCCATTATGAGCACAAAGCAAACATCACAGCTTCATGGAGTTCCACAAAAACATACATTCATTTATTATGGTGACTCCTAAATTTCATTAGTTAAATCAGTGTGCTGAAGCATGCTATAAACAACTGGAGAGCAGCAGGAACACTTTAAAACATTAGTGACATGGTAATTCATGTTTAGATTATGTTAAAACATGCCAGACTTGTATACTAGCATGCTGCAGTCTTACAACATATTTTAGAAGTATATCGGTGGTAGTAAACGCAGTTTTTGATGTGTTTTTCAGGGAGTATATCTCAGACATGTTGGAGTGCGGACGAGAGAAGTTTCTGGTGTTTGCTCATCATAAACTGGTGCTGGACAGTATAACCAAAGAACTTGGGGAGAAGGTACAGTTTATTTTTTTTATTTATGTATTTATTTCATTATCTTTTTGTGTTTTTGAGTTTTTACTTCATTTATTTTTATTTAAAAATATGTTCTATTTTATTTTTTACAATGAATTGAGACTAATGATAAATCTGGAATAGTCAAATTTGATAACGTAGTAACCACCAACCATTTACCCAGAACACCTTACCAACCAAATCATTCAGAGACCATTCAGAAACCACCTAACTGTTGCCAAAAAACCACAGAGACCACCAATTGCAGCAGACACAATGATTTTACATAAAATCTAAAAATCTACCTTGTATTATTATATGATATTATTGTTTCCCAGTGAAGGGTTGCAGCTGGAAGAGCATCCGCTCCATAAAACATATGCTGGATAAGTTGGCGGTTCATTACACTGTTATGGCCTCTGATTCTCAAAGGGACTGAGCCGAAAAGAAAATGAATGAATGATATTATTGTTTCCCAGTGATGGGTTGCAGCTGAAAGGGCATCCGCTGCATAAAACATATGCTTGATAAGTTTGCAGTTCATTCCGCTGTGGCAATTCCCAGATTAATAAAGGGACTGAGCCGAAAAGAAAATTAATAAATTAATGATATCATTGAAACTGAAAACCTTTAACCATTGCCTTCCATACTGTCTATTTCCCTACAATGTAAGTCAGTGGTTACAGGTTTTCAGCCTTCTTCAAAATATCTGCTTTTGTGTTTAATGGTAGAAAGACACTCATAAAGGTTTGGAACAAGTAAAGGCCTAGTAAATGATAACAGAATTTTAAATTTCTGGGTGAATTCTCCCTTTTTATTGGGAAAATTATTGAAACTTTTTAGTGAGAGGCTAATGGTCTAATCTGATTCAATTATTTATGCTGAGCTAAGCTAAAAGTGTTCCTGTCAGATCCGGATATCATCTGAATGGTTTCAAAAATGCTAAAAATCAACTCTTAACACAGGGCCTGTAAAATGAGCCTATTTACAAAATAAGTGCAGTTTTCATTTTAGTAAAGTGTGATATACAGTAGATGTGTGTGGTGTGTGTGTATTAAAGGGATGGTTCATCAAAAAAATGAAAATGTACTCATTAATCACTCACCTTCAAGTGGTTTCAAGCCTTCATGAGTTTCTTTTTTCTGTTAAACACCAACGAATATATTTTAAAGAAAGCTGAAAACCTGTAACCATTGACTTGCATAGTAAAAAAAAAACATATAAAAGTCAATGGTTACAGGTTTACAACATTTTTCTAAATATCTGCAAATTAGCAAAATTGTTTATGATAAGCTAAGCTAAAAATGTTCCCGTCAGATCCGGATATCATCTGAATGGTTTGAAAAATGCTAAAATCAACTCTAACACAGGGACTGTAAAATGAGCCTATTTACAAAATAAGTGGAGTGTTCATTTCAATATAGTGTGATATAGATGTGTGTTGTTTGTGTCTATTAAAAGGATAGTTTATCCAAAAATGAGAATTTACTCATTATCCACTCACCCTCAAGTGGTTTCAAACATTCATGAGTTTCTTTATTCTGATAAACACAAAAGAATAAATTTTAAAGAAAGCTGAAAACCTGTAACCATTGACTTGCATAGTAGAAAAGCAATATGAAAGTCAGTGGTTACAGGTTTACAACATTTTTCTAAATATCTGCTTTTGTGTTTAACAGTAGAAAGACACTCATAAAGATTTGGAACAAGTAAATGCCTAGTAAATGATGACAGAATTTTCATTTCTGGGTAAATTCTCCCTTTAAATAGGAAAATTATTCAAACCTTTGAGTGAAAGGCTAATGGTCTAATCTGATTCAATTATTTATGCTAAGCTAAGCTAAAAGTGTTCCCGTCAGATCCGGATATCATCTGAATGGTTTGAAAAATGCTAAAATCAACTCTAACACAGGGACTGTAAAATGAGCCTATTTACAAAATAAGTGGAGTGTTCATTTCAATATAGTGTGATATAGATGTGTGTTGTTTGTGTCTATTAAAAGGATAGTTCATCCAAAAATGAGAATTTACTCATTATCCACTCACCCTCAAGTGGTTTCAAACATTCATGAGTTTCTTTATTCTGATAAACACAAAAAAAAATACATTTAAAGAAAGCTGAAAACCTGTAACCACTGACTTGCATAGTAGAAAAACAATATGAAAGTCAATGGTTACAGGTTTACAACATTTTTGTAAATATCTGCTTTTGTGTTTTGGAATAAGTAAAGACCTAGTAAATGATGACAGAATTTTCATTTCTGGGTAAATTCTACCTTTAAATAGGAAAAATTGTTCAAACTTTTGAGTGAGAGGCTAATGGTCTAATCTGATTCAATTATTTATGCTAAGCTAAGCTAAAAGTGTTCCCGTCAGATCCGAATATCATCTGAATGGTTTGAAAATGGTAAAACACATCTGTTTAACTCTAGGAGAGCAGTAAAATTAGCCTTTTTCCAAACAAGTGTCTTTTAAGTAGAATGTATAGCTGATTGAGTTCCACACAATTCAGTCATGTTGTCGATTTACTTAACAAATTCTTGGTGGATTAAACATTTAAGTTGTCCCAAAATAATTACACCCCTTGTGTTGTTTTAGCTCATTTTAAATAAGTAGTTTGAACAGGTAGCAAAATAGTTGTTTAGGTGTATGGTAGGGCTGCACGATATTGGAAAAATGTTGTTTTGCTGCGTTATGTATTGCCATATAAATATAATTTCACCAGATGATTTGAATAGCTCTATTTGGAAAGATTTCATTTTTAGATCGACTGGACAGATCAAGTCTTTCTATGCTGTGCATCTGCATAAAATATAATAAATGACAAGCATATATAAATATGACAGAGCAAGAATAAAGAAATAAACAGTGCTGTATGGTTTTCTAGGGAGTCTAACAGTATTCAAAAATTCAACAATCAAGCTTAAAATAAGATCATTGTATGAATAATCTAAACAATATATGTATCATATCTTTATCTTTTAATATTAATCCTGCAATGTGACATTTGAGCATACACACATTGCGATATCGATGCTCAAATTATATATTGTTCAGCCCTAGTGTATGCTGTGTTGTTTGTGTGTTCAGAGCATCAGCTTCATCCGTATCGACGGCTCGACACCGTCAGCGGAGCGTCAGCTGCTGTGTGAGCGTTTCCAGGCGTCCCAGCAGAGCTGTGTGGCCGTTCTGTCCATCACCGCCGCTAACATGGGGCTCACACTGCACTCTGCAGCACTCGTGGTGTTCGCGGAGCTCTTTTGGAACCCTGGAGTGAGAAACGCACTCGCACTACACTACAGTCATCACAAACATTTACATATCAGATGTTAATGTGAAATCATGTGTTTACTTCAGATAGTTTCCAAATTAAAATCTGTTCTAATTTTTTTTTTTTTAAATTAGAATATGCAAAAAGGTACATAAATTGGGATCATACAAATACAAAGAAAATCAACAAAAAACAATAACAAAACAACAACAAAAAACAAAACAAAAACAATATAGTCAGGTACTGGGGTCCGTTCTTCATAGGTGGATTACTCAGTTAGCTGGATTTGACACGATCCAGGATCGTTTCGTTCTTTAAAGCTGATCTGAGAGTTGTTGTCATAGCAACAGTTCTGCTAGCTCAAACCTGATCGGGAGCAGGCTCAATTCACATAAACAGGATTAGATCGGCTCAGTTCAAGCAAAGATAATACAGAAAGCATGTTCCCAATTCTGATATTTTCTTACAGTTGTAGTTATATACACTTGGGAAAATGGTACATATTTTTTAACTATATATAAAGTTATAGTCATTAATAAAATAAATAAAGTTATACTTAATAATAAAACTTATGCAATCTGCACCCTTGAAATGAAAGTACAAAGACTGCCACCTGGTGGTGCAAAGAGAAAACTTATTTATATGAACTTTTTACATCGCTTTAATACAAATTGTGTATAATAGAAATGCAGAATATGTGACTTTTTCTTAAAGCAATAATACATTTATGCAGTCATAAACATGTTTTGATAGTTAATATGCCAGTGATTTGATGCTTCACAAAAGTTTCAGATGCCTTTAAAATATCAAAATGGTTTTGTAAACAACCAGTTATTCTTTACACCCATTAAAAAAACGGCTACTATAATAAAGAAAATCTGCTCTAAATGTTGAACTAAATACATTGATTTGCATTGAAATAAATGATGAATACACTTGACACATGAAAGTGTAAAGCCTGCAGCTTACAACAAATGTGGAAGGTTATTGCGTGTCATATTTAACAAATGGTTTACTGCTAATTTGATGTAATTTTGCTCACATGGATAATTGAATATTAATCAGATGATGTCATTACGCTGCTGTGCCGTCAGCCAATCGTTGCATTGCTGATCATGATTTCGAGGATCGATAGATCAGTCCTTCACAACACAAGCAGCGATCTCAGATCAGTTTATCCAGACATTCTAATCTGCTTCGCGAACTTGTTTGAAGAACCAAATTAGCGAGAGATCAGTTATCAAGATTAAAAGATCCAGGATCTGCCAAAACATCTTAGATCATTTAAGCGAGGTTTAAGCACCCTGGTAGGTGTGTGTGTGCGTGCGTGCATGCGTGTAAAGGTAACTTGGTGGACAGGTCAGAATACATACATAAGGAATAATAACAGTCAATAAATGAAGCAAGTATCGCAGATATAAGTAAACCAGATTGAAAGACACCAGTCAGTGGTAGGGAGAAACAACAATGCTTAGTAATGTATGATAGTAATAAAGACAGTAAAAAGAAAGAGGACAACAGTAATAATAACTGACAATGATAATAATTCACAAGTACTACACCAAATACTACTACAGAAAGTTACTTATATTACAACAACTACTGCTGCTACTACAGCCACAACCACGACTATTACTACTACAATGTCTACTAATACTGATACTACTACAACAATGACTACCACTACTGATACTACTACAGCGTCTGCTACAACTAATACAACAACGTCTACTACTGCTACTACCGCAATCACTGCTACTACAACATCTACATCAACAACATCTACAGTACTACTGATACTACAACACTAACAACGACTACTACTGCTACAACGTCACCTTTACTACTTCTGCTACCACTATACCAACGACATCAACTAGTACAGGAACTACTACTTCAATAATCACAATTACAATCGATACTACTACAACGACTACTACTACTACTACAAGTACAACTACTACAACTACTGCAACCTTCATAATGATAATGGTATTAATACTTATAATAAAGATAATGAAAGATAACAGGAGGACAGGTCAGATCTGTTCTCATTTTTGAGATGTGCAATTTTGTTCGATGCGTGACGTAATTTGTACTGAAACATGAAGACATGGGATATAAACAGTGTCCACGGGGTCTTAAAAATGTCTTTCATAAATCCATTTAGAGACATTATCTTAAATGGTGTTTTACGAGGTAGTCAGTTTTGTATCAGCATGCAAAAGTTTGCCTAAATTTAATCTATAAATATGGGGTGGGATGGTATGTGGTTTATGAATTCGATAAAATCCTGCTAGATTTGACATCACTTAGCTCGGAGTGACAAACCTGCAAGCTTTGGATTTTTGTATCTTCTACATGTAAAATTAGTCGCTTTTTTGATTCACACTAGCTTTGTAGATATCCTTGTTCCTGTTCTGCTTATTAGCAGAATAATGAGAGAGATATGTTTTAAGAAATTGTTATAACTTTTCTTGAAAGTCAAGTTTCCATACAATAAGACTATTCTGCCTCTAAAAGCTCAGATGATGACGTCAAGGTTTTGGAAGTTTCTGATTGGCTAATTGACAACATTTGAGTTAATTAGAGGCACAACTGTAGAACAGTATTTAAGGAGAAGCTCAAACACACTGCTGCCTTGTGTGACAACATGGGAAAATCAACAAGCCAGAATCAACAACAAAGCCAGATTACAATTAGCTAAATTACACTGGGAAAAGACTAATATTGGAGACATGTCCTGTGCTCTGATGGAACTAAGATTGAACTGTTTGGCCATAATGACCAGTGTTACATTTGGAGGGCAAAGGGGAAAGCGCACAAGCCTAGAAACACCATCCCAACTGTGAAGTATGGGGGCGGCAGCATCATGTTGTGTGGCTGTTTTGCTGCAGGAGGGACTGGTCCACTTCACAGCATAGATGGCATCATGAAGAAAGAACATTATGGAGAAATACTGAAGCAACATCTCAAGACATCAGCCAGGAAATTTAAACTTGGCCACAAATGGGTCTTCCAAACAGACCATGAGCCTAAGCATACTGCCAAATTAGTTCAAATGTGCTTTAAGGACAACAGAGTGAATGTTTTGGAGTGGCCATCACAAAGCCCTGACGTCAATCCTATAGAAAATTAGTGGGCGGAGTTGAAAAAG
>NC_141029.1:54815000-54865000 GCF_052040795.2 Danio rerio | reverse complement strand
TGCTTACTGCACTTGTTCTGGTCAAATGCCTCACATTTGTAAGGGATGAAATCAGTAAATAAAGCCTCAAAATCATTCAAATGAAACTGTTGTCAGCTTGAGCCAAGCAAATCAGCCTCACACCAGGAGTTTAATGTATAAAAACAGACAAAAGTGTTTTGTTTTTTTTCAAGTAAATGATTGATGATAGACTGAAGACGAAGAGTTTAATCTCCTGCTGACTATTGAGGTGCTTCATGTCATCTTCACACTGCTGGAGAACAACAGAAAAACGTCATATTAACAGATCTGACAAGGCAAAACCACAGACAAATCTTCATTATGAACAAAAAGAAAGGTTTAAAGGAAACCACACATTTCACTATTAGTGGTGTAACGAATCACAAATCTCATGGTTCGGATCGCATTATTAAGGTTTTTTTTCTTCACTCGCCTCTGAGTTTTTTTTTCCCTCTCCGCTGTCGCCTCTAGCTTGCATGGTTTGGGATCTGTAGAGCTACCCATCGTTAAATTTGCTCTTCAGTGTTCGGACTCTCAGTAGTGATTTTAAACCACACTGACCTGAGCTAAACTGAGCTGAACTTAAACACTAAAAACTGAACTACCCTGATCCAATCACTATGACCATTTATGTGAAGCTGCTTTGACACAATCTACATTGTAAAAGCGCTATACAAATAAAGCTGAGTTGAATTGAATTGCATTTTAGTCATGGATCAAACCATTTTTCAGATCAGCCAAAAAAAGGGAGGAGACAAATGTCAATTGCTTTCCATTTCTTACAAAAACAGCACCTTGACTCTTTTAGTTTTAACAAACAGAACTTATAAGCTGTAATTTTGTTACAAATAAAATTAATAAACAATCAGCTGAATAAAAATAAACTGTCAAATATTCAGTGCTGTGAAAAATTCACTGTTATAACTATTGTTGCTGATAAAATATATTATAACCATTTCTACAACCCATACCTATCTATAGTCTCATTTTCAATAAATGATTCAGTTTCCACTCATAAAACTTAATGTTTCACTGCTTGATGATCATTGTTGAAGAATTATTCAGTGGCATATTTCTGATGCTGGTTGTCGTCACCTATTGATGAAATAATGTAATTGCTGCCTACAACTTTCATTTTAAAGCATTAAAGGTGCAGTAGGTGATTGTCTCCAGAAGCATTTTTCGTTGAGCTGGTTGAAAGTCTCTTCACAATCTAATAGTAATGATTAAAGTAAATGATCTGAATGTGTTTATATGTATTTTTATATTCTGGGTAAGGCATAAAACTAAAAAATTTTCATCCAATTAAATAAAGTCGGGCCGACATCTGTCATAACTCCGATAAGTAGCCCAATCTGTCTGTCAGCAAATGCAGATTTGAACAACTGCGCAGCCTTTTGTACGCAGCTCCGCCGACCGCCGAGCGTTCACGAGAGAGAGCACGTGCGTGATCGGTAAAAACCTGCTGAATCAAAACTTTTTAAAAACCTGAATCAATATTGGAGTTAGTTTTGTACGCTGGAGAAAGGATGACACCATGTCTGAAGGATTTCTCTTAGTAATGTTCTGTTTTAAAACTGTTTTAGCCTCACGCAAAGCTGATGTAACGTTAGATGTTGTTGTCACAAATGGGTTATATCTGCACAGAAGATTGATAAGACGATTGTAAGTTTCATAAGAGACCTTTTACAGCATCGATAATGTAGATTTTAATTAGTTTAACAACAAAACACAAGTAAATACTGCTGTTCCGCTTAGTCTCTCCCTATATTGTTTACCATGCAACTCTAATATTTACTCTGAAATCGCATGTCAGTTTTGGTTGCACGCCACCAGACAAGCACTAGTCTCTTCCAACACATGAGAGAGGGTTCTTATGCCGTGCACGTGTTTCAGGAGGCGTGGCTCTAGACGGCAGGGGAGGGACTGTGATTCAGAAGCTGCGTCCCAAATGGCACACTATACACTATGCACTCATGCACTATGTACTTATGCACTTACACACTCACTCAACAGGATAGTATATGTATGTAGTGTCGTCCCAAATGGCACACTAATGTTTTTTTTACTAAGCGGAAATTCAAACCGTTTCCCTGATGACGTTTGACGGTTGCCAAATCATTGAAGTAAACGGCCGAATTATCAAATAATACCTGCCGTGAGTATTGCCGCAATCACCATCGGGAGGCGCTATAATCACTCTCATAAAAGAATTTTGCTTTCACCATCCAAATTAAATAAATTTATTCAACATGTGCGTCCGATAGCTCCGCCCCTTCCGCTACGTAAGCAAACCTGCGGTCGTTGAGTGCGTGAAGTGTCCAACATTACACACTTCATTTTAGCGGCTGAATGAGTGCATCATCCGGGTAATTAAAGTGCACTTATTAATTTTAGAGTTTTCAGTGTGAACACACTACTTACACTATTTATACTACAAAATGGCGTAGAATAGTGCATAAGTATGTGATTTGGGACGCAGCTCTCGATTTATGCTAAGCAGTTAGCATTGTGGAAGATCACCTACTGCACCTTTAAGTTAAAACCATATGATGGTGATTTTAATCTTTACCATAAACATCAGTGGTTATATCTAAACCATCAACTGTTCTCCCAGTACTTCTGGGTTATTTGACTATTTGTAATTTTATAACTCACTCAAAAGACTAAAGACTGAGTCTCTTTCTTAATTTTTGCGTTTTTCAAACACAGATTATAATTTAAATTCGATTTGAAGCAATATAAACATGCAAATCAGCATCATTTATAATCCATGTTGTGTGGGTGTTCAGAACTTGTTTTTTTAATGATTAACCGTGCAGCTTACACTGAATGCATTAATGCAGGCTAAACAAGTAGTGACAGAAAACACCTTTAATAACCTAAGAAACCCACCACATCCCCAATAACCCACCACAACTTCTTCCATCATCCTTATATTTTACAGGAAAGCCTAAATGCTTTAATTCATGTGATTTAAATTATGAAAGAGGCGATCTCTTTGCGATCATTACAAATTTAGGATTAATCTTCAAGTAAAAAATAAAATGTGCTGGATAAGTTGGCGGTTCATTCCACTGTGGTGACCCCAAATTAATAAAGGGACTAAGCTGAAAATTAAATGAATGAATGAATGTCAAGTGTTTGACAATCTGACTCGACTGTACTAATGAATAGTAGTTTGTTAAGTTTTGATAGTTTTTTAAAGTTTTCGTTTTTAAAAAACATGTTTAATTGTATACATGGTCTTGCTCCTAAAGTAGTCTGTGAGTTAATAAATAAATTCAGTAGTGATGGGGCGAAGACTAGAGGGGCAGTAAGTGGGAATTGTAGAATCCGCAGATGCAGAACCGCTGTGGGTCAGTCATCCTTTTCAGTAAAAGGTTCACATCTATGGAATGCCATGCCTGTTCATTTAAAGTTACAATCAGAACTCCCAGTTTTTTCTGTAAAGCTGAAAGAATGGTTGAAATCTTTACAGCAATGTGAACATTAAGCATTATTCTTTCAGGTTGGTCCCATTTACATTTCTCTTTATCCATATGGATTGCATCTTATGTTTATGGCTCTGTAAATATTGTACATGTTTGCTGTATTGTGTTTTATTCTTGCCGGTTTATTATTATTATTATTATTATTATTATTTATTTATTTGTTTTTTTTTAATGTAAAGCCTAACCAGGGACGAGAGCTGCAAATTAGCTTTATGCTATATACCCTATGTACACAACATCGGTTATCTTTGTATAACAATGTCAAGTTTATTGTCCCTGTAAAATAAACAAGCAAATAAAAAATAAAAAATAGTAACACAGATTTTCATCTATGACAAAAGACAAAGACAAACATTTAGTGAAATATGTACAGTAACGCACTAAGACATACAAGTTCTGATTAATCATTCACATTGGGATACAACTGCCAACAGCAACATATTTCTTTGTATATATTTATCGATTGAGGGGCATTTTGTGTACATTACCAATATATAATGTAACGTATATTGTCTATATTAAATGTTTTGATGTAAAAGTAATAATCATCTTATCTCACCTTGTTTGACAGATGACTGTGCAGCTTTCACAAACTGGGCGATTCTCCTGAAACACAGAAGACAAACATTTAGTGAAATATGTACAGTAAAAGCTGAAATAAACTTTATTTATCATTTCTGTTTATAGCTTGTGACTTTGTGTGATTGAATGTTTCTCATGAATGTTTGTCTAAAACAGGGATCACCAAACTTGTTCCTGGAGGGCCGGTGTCCTGCAGATTTTAGCTCCAACCCTAATCAAACACACCTGAACAAGCTAATCAAGGTTTTACTAGGTATACCTGAAACATCCAGGCAGGTGTGTTGAGGTAAGTTGGAGCTAAACCCTGCAGGGAAACCGGCCCTCCAGGACTAGGATTGGTGACCCCTGGTCTAAAAGATGACTGATTCTTAAAGGTGCTGTATGTAAGTGTTTGACACTAAAGCACAAAAACACCATAATATGTTTGCAGACATTTGAGAAACATGCTGAGTGAACATTCTTGTTTATCTGGAAAACAGTGCTGAAGTCAGATATTCTGCTTTGAACATGTGCGTTACATGCCGGAATGGCTGTCTTTGTTTTGGTTCTTTTTTTTTTTTTTTAATTCTTTGTTTATTAACTTTGATGAACATACAAACGTAAACAAAAAAGGGCAAAGACAAATGTATCAGTAGACAAGTATAGCAGCAAAAGGCAAATAGAGAATTTTTTTTATTTAAATAATAATAATAATAATAAAGAAATAAATAAACATACAAACAAAATACAAAAAAAAAAAAAACAATACACAGAGTTATGCCGTGGTTAAGGTCACACATATTGTGAAAATACATCAGATGTGTTCATAGAGATTATTAGAGGCATCCATATTTTTTGAAAGGCATCCTCTTTGTTTTTTAAGTAGTATGTATATTGTTCCAAGAGCATTGTTTCATTCAAGAGTTTTATGAACAGTTCAAATGTTGGAGGTTTTTGTTGGTTCCAGTTGAGCAAAATGCTTTTTTTTTTGCTAGATAGGAGATGATGCCGAGTCTCTTTATAGAAATAGGATCAAATGACTTGTTCAGTTCTGTACCAAAGAGGTATACATTTACATTTAGCAGACGCTTTTATCCAAAGCGACTTACAAATGAGGACAAGGAAGCAATTTACACAACTAAGAGCAACAATGAATAAGTGCTATAGGCAAGTTTCAGGTCTGTAAAGTCTAAGAAGGGAAGTATTAGTATATATATATATATATATATATATATATATATATATATATATATATATATATTTATATATATATATATATATATATATATTTATATATATATATATATATATATATATATATATATATATATATATTTTTTTTTTTTTTTTTTTTTTTTGGGTACAGTTAGTGTGATATTCAGAGAGGCAATTGCAGATTAGGAAGTGAATTGGAGACTAAATAGTTGAGTTTTTAGTCGTTTCTTGAAAGTAGCGAGTGACTCTGCTGTTCTGATGCAGTTAGGGAGTTCATTCCATATAGTGTTGGTGTGTTGTCCAATGGAACTTGCAAAGCTTTGGCTGTAAAGTCCTGTATGTTTTGGTTCTTTTAAGCCACCCACTGCCAGTTTAGCCAATTATACTTCAGCACCTGGGTTGCCTTGGTGGGAAAAAAAGCGTATTTGATTCATTCATTCATTCAGAAAGGCTCTCAAAGTGGGTATTCACGACCTAAATGCGACCTTCAGTGGACAGTGGCAGACTCTGAAACGAGGCGCAGATTCAGAGTTCCACATAAGGTTATTAATTAGCAAATATTATAAATATTACAAATGTAAACATTAGCTGAGCAGGTTACATTGTAACCCCGTGTCCTAACAACACTATAGGTGACGAGATTTGCTGTGATAAGCAGTTTGGCTGTTTAAACCAGATAAAACACGACAGAAATGTAAATACAGCCATTCAGAAGCACAGAATATGCACTCGCTGCACTCCAGTAAAATGTTTATAATCTAATCAATACATGATAAACCTTAACATTATTAAATGTAGATGCTGAATCACTAGCTATGTTTCCATCCAAAAATGCGAATAAACTTTATGCGCAAAACTGGATTATCGCATAAAAGTTGTGTGAATGAAGCAGCGTTTCCATCCAACGAGTCAAAGCGAACAAAATCGTCACTTCCTGATTAACTGGCGGCAAATATCAACAGTAAAAACTGCATTTGCTGCAGTAGGAGAAGCTGCATCAATCTTTTTTCTAAATGAATGCGCCTCAGAAGACAATCCTGACAAGCAGTGAGCGCGCGGTGGCGTTTGAAGGCGTCAGAGGCGGAGCACAGGCGCTCTTGATTCTGGAGGTCATTAATAATATAATAACATTAATACTGAAATGGTAAGGTGTTTTATAATGACCAAAACAACATTTCAGATGTTTTATAATGTGCTCAGCCTGACGTTTTGTCCATTCACACACATTTTAAGCATCACATGATCTCTTTTAACAAAATCACATGACCTTTTTTAATGCGCATGCTGGAGTTTGTGCGGTAAAAGTGTTTCCATCGCAGTTTTGTTCCATCTAATCGAATAAAAAGTTTATCCTACCCAGTTAGGCGCATACGTTTTTTTATGCGCATTTTCAAAATGTATGCGCATCATGGCGTTTCCATCAACTGTTTTTTTTTTTATGTGCATTTGCAAAATGCGCATAAACTAGGTGGATGGAAACATAGCTACTGATATGTTTGGCAACCTGTGTTTGCATGTTTTGAACAAGGCGTGCAATCCCTAGTTCAACCATTGGGTGTCAAACTTACATACTGCACCTTTAAGACAGGCGTAATAACGGACTACAGAACTGAAATTAGTAAATAAGTAAATGTTAACGCACTAAGACATACAAGTTCTGATTAATCATTCACATTGGGATACAAATGCCAACAGCAACATATTTCTTTGTATATATTTATCGATTGAGGGACATTTTGTGTACATTACCAATATATAATGTAACGTATATTGTCTATATTAAATGTTGTGCACACTCGCTGGCCATTTTATTAGGGACAGCTGTCCAACTGCTCATTAACGCAAATTTCTAATCAGCCAGTCACATGGCAGCAACTCAATGCATGAGCATCAGAAAGGGAAAGAAAGTTGATATAAGTAACTTTGAACGTGGCATGGTTGTTGCTGCCAGACGGCTTGGTCTGAGTATTTCAGAAACTGCTGATCTACTGGGATTTTCACGCACAACCATCTCTAGGGTTTACAGGGTTTACTGACCATGTCCATCCCTTTATGACCACAGTGTACTCATCTTCTCATGGCTACTTTCAGCAGGATAACACACCATGTCATAAAGCGTGAATCATCTCAGACTGGTTTCTTGAACATGACAATGAGTTCACTGTACTTAAATGGCCTCCACAGTCAGCAGAGCTCAATCCAATAGAGCATTTTTGGGATGTGGTGGAACGGGAAATTCACATCATGGATGTGCAGCCGACAAATCTGCAGCAACTGCGTGATGCTATCAAGTCAATATGGAGCAAAATCTCAGAGGAATATTTCCAGTATCTTGTTGAATCTATGCCATGAAAGATTAAGGCAGATATGAAGGCAAAAGGGGGTCCAACCCGGTACTAGTAAACTAGTACTCTGCCAGTGAGAGTATCAAATGAACAGCAAAATGAGAAGAAACAGGCAGGCAATGTCAGATATCAGAAAGCATTTGATTGATCAGAAGATTGGATGAGAAACTGAGGTATGAGGTGACATCAAATAAATAATTTCATCATCATCATTTATATCTGTTTATATTTTCTAATGTTGTCACTGTTTTGGAGCACACTAGCTAATAGATATCCTTAAAACTAACGGAGTGATACTAATATATTTATATGCTAATTTCATTAACATTTGAATGAGAGACCTGTGTCCGGCTGGCTGGATTCCGGCGTCTCGAGGGCTTCAGTCTGGTCTGTAGATGCTGCGTGACTCTCTGTCATCTCGAGGTTCATTTCTTCAGCACCATCTGCATAATGGAGATTAGCAGTAAGTTATGTTTTTGTGTTTGCACAGTTACCAAGTTAATTAATCACTACTGTATTTAAAAATGCAGTAGATGATCTGCCTAAATGCTATCTGTTAGCATAATATCTTTAAAACACAATCCCTGCCGTCTAAAGTCACATCTCCTGATATCAGGCATCTTAAAGATGACGGTAGACAGCCCACTAGATCATGTCAGTCGCCAGTTAGAAAACTTTATATTACTTTATAATGCTACAATTTCCAACAATAGACTGTATTATATCTACGTTTCAGTTGTGTAGCAATCAGAACTTGTCATGATGTGCAATATTAAATGCAAGAATGGATCGCTGGTCATTTGGTAAACCCTAAAATAAAGAGCATTTCATCTCAGATCACCATACTCTTAATGTTTACTCACTTCTTTATTTGTTTAATATTTGAATATGCAATGATATCTCAAAGTGATGTGTATAAATAAACCCTCAGTGATGAACCTGTAGTGTCCGGCTCGGTCTCGTTCCTCAAGTCACCGAATGAAGGAGATCTTGAAGATTGTAGATTTTTGAGCTCTGCAAAACTCTCCTCTGTTTCTGTAGACAGCAGGACGTTCATTGTTAGACATTAGTGTTAAATACGAGTCATTTTCAATCAAATAAACCAGGCTTATTTAAATCAAGAATACACTGATGACAAATTTAAAGCCTAGAAATATGGATTTATTGTCTAATAAATAACTGATAAATAATTTGCCGGCAGCTAGCTCTCTGCAACTCTGGCACCTGAAGCTAGGTTGCTGTTGGAAGTACTGTTAGTGAGGCCAGCAGGGGGTGCTCAACTTATGGTCTGTGTGGGTCCTGACGCCCCAGTATAGTGATGGGGACTCTATACTGCTCAGTAAATACTGCTCTTTCGGATGAGACGTTAAACCGAGGTCCCGACTCTCTATGGTCATTAAAAATCCCAGGATGTCCTTCAAAAAAGAGAAGGGATTTAACCCAAGCATCCATACATTTTAACTCTCCCGTTTTTTCCTGGGATTCTCTCGTATTTTACTGTTCTATCCCGCTACCATCCCGCAAAAGGTGTTTTCCCATATTTCTCCCGTATTTTCAGTCTTTCTCTGAACAGCCGAGCCTTCCTATACGCAACCCATACCGCCGAACCACCTGGGGTCGCCCCTTGCTCTAAAACATGAGTCTTCTGTGCTTTTGCTTTGTTTAGGAATGAAAACACTTATGAATAAATATTAAAATGGTGCGATTCAACTTCCTTTTGATTACAGGTGCCGTCGCCCATCCTATACAATCCTCAAAACAGTCATATAATGGTGCATGACTGTCAGCTGACGCGCTCCATAGTGATAAACAGACGCTGTTTCCCAAACGGATTCTATACCCGCGATTTGAAGCGGAGAGAAAGTCTGGCTTTTGGGTGCGGGTTTAAACAGACATACACACATAATTAATAATAATAACATAAAAGGATGTCGATCTTGGTGGGTTTTTCCCCCCAAACACAGCTAATTTCATCTTAAATGAGCATAAAAAGTTAGAAAAGCAGTCGAATGTTTTCATTATAATGTTAGATGTGTGCATTTTTAAAGTGACACCTCTTATTTAATGTAAATTAAAAAAAATCTTAATAAATGAGAGATTCATTCGTTGCTCTTTAATCAGAATTTGTAAGTTATACAATGGAGAAACGGCAAATGCTTGATTCTATTTCAATATAATAGCTATTAATTTTAATAAGCTGAACTGTTTGCTAATGTATTTGCTGCTAATGTAAATATTTATTTTTCTTTTGTTAATAATAATAATTTTAAAACATATTACCGACCGATTAACTGTTTATTTACAATGAAACAGCTCCAAATGAACATACAACGGGTGGGGGGGGGTGTTAGGGGAATCCCTTATTATGGTGGGCATATCCCTTATTTTCACATCCCAATGTTGACATGTATGGGCATCCTGACCCAATTTGCCCACTGGCCTGTCCATCATGGCCTCCTAACCATCCCCATATCATAACTGGCTTCATCACTCTGTCTCCTCTCCACCAATCAGCTGGTGTGTGGTGTGGGGTCTGGTGCAATATGGCTGCCATCATGTCATCCAGGTGGATGCTGCACACTGGTGGTGGATCAGGAGATTCCCCCCAATGTGTAAAGCGCTTTGAATGCCCAAAAATGCGCTATGTAATTGTAAGGAATTATTAATTGAGATAATTATAATTGCCGGTACTTCGGATCATTTTGGAAGGGCACTTTCTATCCAAGACTAAACAGGGCATGTGCACTGCACGGGTTGAGCCCTATGTGTGCACGTGCCTGTTTGACTAGATATTCTTCAAGACACTAGTATTCAGCTTTGTGACATTTAAAGGCTTAACTAGGATAATTTGGCAAGTTAGGGTAAGTCATTGTATAACAGTGGTTTGTTTTGTAGACAATCTAAAACAAATGTTGCTAAGGGGGCTAATAATATTGACCTTAAATTGGCTTTAAAACATTAGGAACTGCTTTTTTCCTAGCCGAAATAAAACAAAAAAGGCTTTCTTCAGAAGAAAATAATAATTTAGAAAATACTGTGAAAAATTCCTGAATCATTTGGGAAATACTTGGAATAAAAATCACTAATAAATCTAATTTCACACAATATTTATGTATTGTTTGAGTGTTCTCCGCACCTAGCGGTGGTGACGCAGTGTCAGGGATGATCTCACCGATGTCTCCAAAGATGAACTTGATCTTCTGGTCTGCGTGTTCTGTGTTTGAGGAGCCGTGGACGGCGTTTTCTAGCACGTCTTTAGCGAATCGAGCTCTCAGTGACTCGGGAGCTGTCAGTCGGGCCTGGTCGGGGTCTGTGGGGCCCATGGCGGCTCTCCACTCCTGCACTGCGTTCTCCTTCGTCAGAACTAGCATCGTACACGGCCCACTATACAGAAATCATCATAAGAAGCATAATAATGCGCTGCTGCATTTTACTCAATGGTGCGTGCTACATATACAGTTGAGGGCAAAATGATTAGCCATCCTGTGAAATATTTAAAGTGATATTCAATGGAGCAAGGCAATTTACACAGTATTTACTATAATAATTTTTTCCTCTGGAGAAAGTCTTATTTGTTTTATTTCGACAAGAATAAAAGCAGTTTTTAAAACATTTTAAGCTCTATATCATTAGCCCCCTTAGACTATATTTTTTTCGATTGTCTACCGAACAAACCACTGTTATACAATGACTTGCCTAATTACTCTAACCTGCCTAATTAACCTAGTTAAGCCTTTAAATGTCACTTTAAGCTGAATACTAGTATCTTGAATATTATCAAGTCAAATATTATGTGCTGTCACCATTCATTCATTCATTTTCTTTTCGGCTTAGTCCCTTTATTAATCCGGGGTCGCCACAGTGGAATGAACCGCCAACTTATCCAGCACGTTTTTACGCAGCGGATGTCCTTCCAGCCGCAACACATCTCTGGGAAACATTCACACACATTCATTCACACTCATACACTACGGACAATTTAGCCTACCCAATTCACCTATAGCGCATGTCGTTGGACTGTGGGGGAAACCGGAGTACCCGGAGGAATCCCACGCGAACGCAGGGAGAACATGCAAACTCCACACAGAAACGCCAACTGACCCAGCCGAGGCTCAAACTAGCGATCTTCTTGCTGTGATGCTACAGCACTACTTCCTGCGTTAACTGCTGTTATCATGACAAATATAAAAGAAATCCGTTATTAGAAATTAGTTATTTAAATTATTATGTTTAGAAATGTGTTGAAAAAATCTTCCCCCATTTAAACAGAAATTGGGGGAAAATATACAGGAGGGATAATAATTCAGGCTTCAACTGTACTCCTAGGTTACCTTGAGTAAATCAATGGGCAAATTCAGATTTTTGGGTGAACTAATCCTTTAACACTTGTTTTCAGAGGAGTACTCACCGGCACATGTAATCCACCAGCTGGCTGAAGAAGGGTTTCTCGCGATGCTCTTTATAAAACTCCTCTGCCATCTCTCTGGACAGAATCGTGTCTTTCAGTTGGGAAATGGTAAATCCTTGAGCCTGAATCTCCTCCAGGATCTCCTCTGAGCAGATACACACAAGGTCAACAGCGAGTTCCAGTGTTTATCCTTTGGGTTTATTCTTGAACTACCTTTTCAAAACTTGGGGTTTGAACATTTTAACCCCTTAACTATCCCCATCCATCCATCCCAATCCATCCATCCATCCCAGTCCATCTGTCTCAATCCATCCATCCATTCCCATTTATCAATCTTTCTCAATCCATTAATCCCAATTCATCCATCCATCCCAGTCCATGGATCCATCCATCTTAATCCATCCATCCATTCCCATTCATCAGTCTATCCCAATCCATCCATCCCAATTCATCCATCCATCTATCTATCCATCCCGATCCATCCTAATCCATCCACCCATCCCAGTCCATCCATCCATCCCAATCCATCCATTCCCATTCATCAATCCATTCCATCCATCTATTCATCCCAATTCATCAATCCATTCATACCAACCCATCCATCCATCCCAATTCATCCATCCATCTATCCATCCCAAACCTTCCTAATCTGTCCATCCATCCATCCATCCATCCCAATCCATCCGTTCATTCCCATTTATCAATCCATCCATCCACCCCATTCATCCATCTATTCTTCTCGATTCATCCATCAATTCCAATCCATCCATCCATCCATCCCAATTCATCCATCCATCCATCTATCTCAGTCTATCCATCCATCCTTCCCAATCTATCCATCCAAATCCATCCATCTATCCCAACCCATCCATCCCAATCCAACCATCCATATATCCAACCCATGCATCCCAATCTATCTATCCATCCCAATCCATTCATCCCAATCCATGCATTCCAATCCATCCATCCATCTCAATTTATCCATCCATCCCAACCCATCCCAAGCCATCTATCACAATCAATCTATCCATCCCAACCCAATCATCCCAATTTATCCATCCATCCCAACCAATTCATTCATCCATCCATCCATCCATCCCATTTCATCCATTCCAATCCATCCCAATCCAATATTTCCCAAATTATATTTAACAGAGCAAGAAGTTTTCCACAGTATTTCCTATAATATATTTTCTTCTGGAGAAAGTCTGATTAGCTTTATTTTGGCTAGAATAATAGCAGTCAAGGAAAACATTTTAAGGTCAATAATATTAGCCCCCTTAGGGGCCAATCACACCGAACTCGTTTTTTGCACTGAGGCGCCTTTTTTGAATGGTTTACTGACGGCTGTGAGCGTTTTGTGCGCTGGTTATGCGGTTTGCGTGTTTTACCACCTGCTGCGCCTCACGTTTTTGCCCTTGCGCGATGTGCGCTTGCAGTTGAAATAAAGTCAACTCTAAGCGGAAAAAGCGCATTACATCACTCGCAACTTCATTCTCCAATCAAAGGAAAGCAGAGAGAGGGTTTCTGCAGTGTTTATGTTGTCAAGACAACAACAGAGACTTTTAGAGATGGAGGAGAGACTTGTGGTTTTGAGTTATCCAGAGCTGTATGACTTGACGTATCTTGAATATCACAATATTATTAAATATTAAAATTATATTAACATCAACAGCATCACTCACACAATACCCAGTTGATTCAGTCGTTGCCTAGCAACATAAAAAAATGCCCGGCGCTTCTTTTTTTTATTGTCAACAAAAAAAAAGGCAGTGGGTGCGCCTCGCGTTTTTGGAACGTAAATGCGCATTCGGTGTGATCGGCCCCTAAAGCAATACTTGTTTTGTGTTTCGATTGTCTACACTGTGTTCAGTGTTAGTGCTGATGATACCCTTGTGTTGGGTGTCCGGTTTAATGACAGCGAGTGTGTCTTCAGGAGGGAAGAAGAAGCTGATCTCCTTCTCTGCCTCCTCTGAGCTGCTGCTGCCGTGGAGCTGGTTAATACTAGAGTTTTCAACCGAGAACTGGGCTCGCAAACTAGATCACAACCACACACACACACACACACACACTGTATGATCAATAACACACACGATAAACAATCACACATTGAGTTAATGCTTTTATAATACAATCAAAATCTGTAGACTGTTTTGTCATTCTGAGTCCAAAGAATTGCTGTTTTATAAATGCTGATACTATTATAATTACCATTGTGTATGAAATGTGCTGTACCAATAATAATAATAAAACATTTTTACATATATTTTCAGGGTCAAACAGATCTGAACACATTATGGGGTTAAGCAGAAACATTCAGATGAAGGTAAAAGTCATTAAATGAAACTGTTATTGATATTGTTTTACCTGTCCGGTTGCTCATTTTTAGCCTTGATGGGGTCTTTGGGTCCTAGGATGTTCCTCCAGTGCTCCACGGCTCCTTCTTTTACTAAAGCTAATGCTAACACCAGCCCACTGTCAACCACACACAGTTCATGTAAAAAGTATAAATATAAACTGTATTTACTGGATATTTATTAAATCCCCAAATCAGAAAAACATGGCACAGTTTGGAAAACACAAATAAAAAAAAATAAATTCCAAATTTACTTTAACTTGTATTTGATTGCATACAATATCAACACAAAATATTTAATGTTTTGTTTGGTCAACTTCATTTCATTTGTGAATATACACCCTTTCTTTTCATTCAGACCTGCAACACACTCCATAAAAAGTTGTGACAGGAGCAGTTTAGGGAATTTATCAGGTAAATTGGTTCAATAATGATGTGATTTGACACAGGTGATGTCAACAGGTGATTGTAGTTATGATTCCATCCCAATTCATCCATCCATCTCAACCCATCCCAATCCATCCAACCATATATCCCAACCCATGCATCCTAGTCCATCCATCCCAATCTATCCATCCATCCCCCTCAATCTATCCATCCTAACCTATCCATCCCAATTTATCTATCCATCCATTCATCCATCTCAACCCATTCCAATCCATCCAACCATATATCCCAACCCATGTATCCTAATCCATGCATACCAATCTATCCATCCATCCCCCTCAATCTATCCATCCTAACCCATCCATCCCAATTTATCCATCCATCCATTCATCCATTTCAACCCATTCCAATCCATCCAACCATATATCCCAACCCATGCATCCTAATCCATGCATACCAATCTATCCATCCATCCCCCTCAATCTATCCATCCTAACCCATCCATCCCAATTTATCCATCCATCTCAACTCATCCCAATCCATCCAACCATATATCCCAACCCATGCATCCTAATCCATCCATCCCAATCTATCCATCCATCCCCCTCAATCTATCCATCCTAACCCATCCATCCCAATTTATCCATCCATCCATTCATCCATCTCAACCCATTCCAATCCATCCAACCATATATCCCAACCCATGCATCTTAATCCATGCATACCAATCTATCCATCCATCCCCCTTAATCTATCCATCCCAATCCATCTATCCATCCCAATCCATCCATCCCAATTTATCCATCCATTCCAACCCGTCCATCCCAATCCAAGTATCCCAGTTCATCTATCCATCCATGTTTGTGTTTGTGTGTGTGTGTATTTGTTGGTGTGTTTGTGTTATTGTACGTATGCATGTTTGTATATATGTTGTTTGTTGTTGAGAGTGTGCATGTGTGTGTTGTTGACCTGGTCATGTTCTCCATCAGGCTGTTGAAGTATTCCTCCTCCACATGAGTGCTGTAGAAGAGTCGCACCTGCTCCTCCGTCAGCATCAGCTCTTTCTGCATGGCCACTCTGAAACCAGCTTGACGGATGCGGCTCAGGATTTCCTCTAAAACACATTCACAGAGCATAAGTCTTCATATTTCATTACCGTTTTCTCATAGTTAAAGTTTCAGACACTGCAGAACCAGAGGAAATCGTCAAAAATACAAATGAATTGGTAAATCAATTCATCCATCCATCTCCAATCCATCCATCAATCTCCCATCCATACATCCCTGTACAATCAATCAATCAATCCATGCATCAATCTCCCATTCATACCAGAGGTCGCGTTAGACTTGAAAAAGTCCGTCATAACCTATTATAGACCGTCAATTAATTTGCATATTTTCTAATCGCTTTTTTCATTCATATTTTAATAATGAACTTGCACGAAGAGCATATAGGCTAAATTATTTATTTATTTATTCCTCCTGCACCGACCTTAACCCAGGTGCTAGCCTGTGTGTAATCAAACGCATCAAGAGAAACCGATGCAGAGGCAGTTGTCATTAAATTCTGTGTCTTTGCCTCGGAAAGTCGACTTCTCGTGGCAGTTTTAAATTTGTTCTGGAGGCTGAAGCCGCATTCTGCTGCCACACTGGAGAGCCCTTGCCAGAAGCGGCCCGGACTCTACAGACAGACTCAGGCCAGATATGGTTAACAGGAATCGGGCCAGTGCTTTACAGCCGCATCACAAACGCATGTGCGGGAGCGAGCTGCGGGCCCAATCAATCTCCCATCTATCCATCTCCAATCAATCCATCAATCAATCAATCTCACATTCATCCATCATCTCCAATCAATCTCCACTCCATCCATCTATCAATCTATCATCCATCAATCTCACATCCATCCATCATCTCCAATCAATCTCCCATCCATCCATCTATCAATCAATCCATCAATCAATCTCACATTCATCCATCATCTCCAATCAATCTCCCATCCATCCATCTATCAATCAATCCATCCATCAATCTCACATCCATCCATCATCTCCAATCAATCTCCCATCCATCCATCTATCAATCAATCCATCCATCCACCCATCTCCAATCAATCCATCCATCTCACATCCTTCCATCATCTCCAATCAATCTCCCATCCATCCATCTATCAATCAATCCATCCATCCACCCATCTCCAATCAATCCATCCATCTCGCATGCATCCATCTCACATCCATCCATCATCTCCAATCAATCTCCCATCCATCTATCAATCAATCCATCCATCAATCTCACATCCATCCATCATCTCCAATCAATCTCTCATCCATCCATCTATCAATCAATCCATCCATCCACCCATCTCTAATCAATCAATCCATCCATCTCACATGCATCCATCTCACATCCATCCATCATCTCCAATCAATCTCCCATCCATCTATTAATCAATCCATCCATCAATCTACCATCCATCCATCCATCTCCAATCAATCAATCCATCCATCTCACATCCATCAATCAATATCCCATCTATCCATTCATCCTTCAATCTTACATCCATCCATCAATCTCTCATCCATCCATCAATCTCCAATCAATCCATCCATCAATCTTACATCCATCCATCAATCTCTCATCCATCCATCAATCTCCAATCAATCCATCCATCAATCTCTCATCCATCCACCAATCTCCAATCAATCCATCAATCTCCCATCCATCCATCAATCTCCAATCAATCCATCCATCTGTCCATCTCTAATCAATCCATCCATCTATCTCCCATCCATCCATTCAATTCATCCATCTCCAATCGATTCATCCATCCATCCATCCATCAATCTCTCATCCATCCATCCATCTCCAATCAGTTCATCCATCCATCAATCTCCAATCAATCCATACATCAATCCCCAATCCCCCAATCTCCAATCAAACCATCCATCCATCCATCCATCCATCCATCAATCTTTTATCCATCCATCCATCTCCAATCAATCAATCCATTAATCTCCCATCCATACATTCAATCCATCCATCTCCAATCAATTTATCTATTCATCCATCTCTAATTAATTTATCCAACCATCCATTCATCAACCTCCAATTCACTTTCCCCCCCTCCCTCCCTCTAACAATCTCCAATCAATCCATCCATCCATCCATCAATCTCAGATCAATCCATCCATCTATCAATCTCAGATCAATCAATCCTTCCATCAATCTCAGATCAATCCATCCATCCATCCCTCTCCATCTATTCATCCATCCATCCATCAATCCATCCATCCTTAAGGAGAAATTTGTCTTGCACAATCGAGGGAACAGAGAACATTTAGTGACAATATAAATGACTAAAACTTTAAAAAAAACATTCATTATAACTTGCACGATTTACAATTAACATGAACAAAACAACTTTTTATAGTGTTTATAGTGGCTTAATTAAAAAACAAAAGTAAAAAAATATGACTAAACACCACAATACCATAACAATAAAAATGCTAAATGAGAAAAGCATTGTTTTTTCAGTGTGATGTGATGGTGCTGGTGAATTCTGATCATCAATATCAGTAAACTCTGCTTGAGTGTAATGTGTGCAAACTTTCGGGCCTCAGTGAGAGTGCAGGAGGTGTAAAAGCGTAACGTTGGCACCTGCCTCTGTTTTCCCTGGCAGCGTCGGGCCGGACGAGCGCCAGCGTTCGCTCCACGGGCTCCTCTTCCGGCCTGGAGTCCCACACACTGAAGCTGAAGTTGGGGAAGAAGAAGGCCAGTTCCCTGCTGGCGCGCTCGCGGTCGGAGCTGCCGTGGAGGCCGTTCAGAAGGCTTTCAGAGCCGTACTGCGCCCGCAGGCTGAGGACAGACAGATGGAGAAACCGCGGGCTCTCAGGATGTGTTGAGCTAAAACTGATACTGATCAAAGCTGTGAGCGCAATATGGAGCGGCAGCGCAACTCCAACACATGAGCTTTACTGGAGGAATCATGTTAGGAACACTCTAGAGAATTACTCAGCGTCTGCACGGGAACATGTGTCGTTTACACTTCCCTATTAATGATGATCATCATTTGTTCAGGAAAAATATATACAGTTCAAGCCAGAATTATTAGCCCCCCCCTGTATGTTTTTCCCTCCAATTTCTCTTTAACGGAGAAAAGATTTTTAAACACATTTTTAAACATGATAGTTTTAATAACTCATTACTAATAAATGATTGTTGCCATGGTAACAGCGCATAATATTTGACTAAATATTTTAATAAGATACTAGTATTCAGCTTTAAGTGACATTGAAAGGCTTAACCAGGTTAATTAGATTAATTATGCGAGTTTGGTTAATTAGACAAATCATTGTATCTGAAAAAAAAAATAGCTTAATTATCATTGACCTTAAAATGTATTTTAAAAAATGTAAAACTTATATAAGTGTAGCGGATATAAAACAACATTTAGTCACCATTCAAATGTATGTATCGTTTACTAGATAAAATGTTCAGTGTAATATTTATATATATATATTTATTATTATAATTTATTGATGTATTCATTCATTCGTTCATTCAATTTTGTTTTGTTTATTCATTCCTCCATTTATAACTGTTTTTATAATTATTTGCATTAATTTATTCATTAATCGTGTTTTTTTTAATTATTTTATGTTCATTCATTCATTCATCATCATGTATTTACTGACTCCAGGTAATGCACTACCTCTCAGGCTGCTGTCTCTGGGCCTCCTCTCTGTTATTTTATTCACTCATTCATTAGTCACACACACTTAATCGGGCTGCTCTCTCTGGACGTCTTGTATATTATTTCACTCCTTTTATTTAATCATTCATTCATCATGTATTTACTGACTGAGTGTTTCTCAAGGTAATGCCATACCTCTCAGGGTACTCTCTCCGGGCATCCTGTAAATTTCCATCCTGTTTATCCAGGTACTGTAGTATTTCCTGGGCTGTTCTCTCTGGGCCTCTTTGATTGTTATTTAATTCTTTCATTCGTTATCTCATTCATCATGTATTTACTGACTAATTGTTTCTTCAGGTAGTGCACTACCTCTTGGGCTGCTCTCTCCAGGCCTACTCTATATTAATTCATTCATTTATTCACTCTTTCACCATGTATATTATTAACTGATTGCTTTTTCAGTTAATGCAGTACCTTTTGGCTGCTCGTTCCGTTCCTCCTCTCTGTTATTTTATTCATTCATTCCGTCATTAATTAATGTCTGATTTCTCCAGGTAATGTGATACCTTTTGGGCTGCTCTCTCTGGGCCTCCTCTATATTCATTCATTCATTCATTTGTTTACTGACTGATTGTTTCTCCTGGTAATGCACAACCTCTCGGGCTGCTCTCTCCAGGCCTTCTTAACATCCATCCATCCATCCATCCATCCATCCATCCATCCATCCATCAATCATCATGTATTTATTGATTGGTTGTTTCTCCAGGTAATTCCGCTACCTCTGCTCTCTCTGGGCCTACTCTATGTATCATTCATTCGTTAATCTGTTCTTTCATTTATTCATTCCAGTGTTTCCTCTAGGATTTTTTCCAGCTGTGGCGGCAGGCCTTTTTTACACAGATCTACCAACTACCTGTGGCATTATTTCAATGATAAATGTCGTGAGCGCAGTATTACCAGTCGAGATCGCATTTATGTAATAGCCTACAAGCATGCGAATCTCTTTGCTTGTGCACCGTTTTCCTCTAATCAAAAACTTCTTGCACACCCCCTCAAATTTATGCCGCTCAAGTGCAGATCTTCTTGTACGCTCTCACATAAACGCTGCTGAAGTGCGATTAAGCACGTTTATGTAACCAGTATGTCTACAACATTCATTCATTCATTCATTCATTCATTCATTCATTCTATCATTCATTCATTCATTCATTTACTCACTCATTCATTCATTCATTCATTTATTCATGTATTTATTGATTGGTTGTTTCTCCAGGTAATGCACTACCTCTGCTCTCACTGGGCCTTGTCTATATTATTCCATTCATTCGTTAATCTGTTTATTTATTCATTCATTCATTATGTATTTATTGACTGATTGTTTTTAGTTAATGCAGAAACTTTTGGTTGCTATTTCCATTCCTCCTCTCTGTTATTTCATTAATTCATTCCATCATTCATTTACTGATTAATTGTTTCTACAGGTAATGTGGTACCTTTTGAGCTACTCTCTCTGGGCCTCCTTTTCATTCATTCATTCACTCACTCATTCATTCGTTCATTCATTCATCATCATCATCTATTTATTGATTGGTTGTTTCTCCAGCTAATGTGATACCTCTGCTCTCTCTGGGCTTCCTCTATATTATTTCATTCATTCGTTAATCTGTTCATTCATTAATTCATTCATTCATTCATTCATTCATTCATTCATCTATCATCATGTGTTTACTGACTGATTGTGTCTCCTGGTAATGCACTACCTGTCAGTCTGTTTTCTCCAAGCCTCTTTAACATTCATTCATTCATTTATTCATTCATTCATCCATCCATCCATCCATTCATTGTTTTTCCAGATAATGTGGTACCTCTGCTTTCTCTGGGCCTCCTCTATATTATTTCATTCATTTGTTAATCTGTTCATTCATTCATTCATCTATCATCATGTGTTTACTGACTGATTGTTTCTCCTGGTAATGCACTACCCGTCAGTCTGTTTTCTCCAAGCCTCTTTAACATTCATTCATTCATTCATCCATCCATCCATCCATTCATTGTTTTTCCAGATAATGTGGTACCTCTGCTTTCTCTGGGCCTCCTCTATATTATTTCATTCATTTGTTAATCTGTTCATTCATTCATTCATTCATTCATTCATTCATTCATTCATTTCATTCATTCATTCATTTATGTATTTATTGATTGGTTGTTTTTCCAGGTAATGTGATAACTCTGCTCTCACTGGGCCTCCTCTATATTATTTAATTCATTTGTTAATATGTTCATTCATTCATTCATTTATTTATGTATTTATTGACTAATTGTTTCTCCAGGTAATGCGATACCTTTCAGGCTGCTCTCTCCGGGCCTCCTCCACATCAGCAGGGCCGATGAATTCTCTCCAGGCCGGAATGACGTCCTCACAGCCCTCTGTCTTGGAGATGACCAGGACATGCGATGGGCCGCTCGACATAAACTGGACGAGCTCCTGAAAGTACGGCTGCAGTAACACACAAACACGCACGCTGGAGCTCTGCCATTCCTCTCCATCAGCAAAAACACAGGCTATTTTTAGAGGATTCCTTCATTTACCTCCGCGGCTTTGTGTTGATAGAAGTCCTGAGCTTCTGCTTCAGTCAGCGTTCGCTCCTCATGCGCCAAAATCACAAAACCGGCATCCTGAATCTATGAGAAAAAAAGCACACAGTGTATTCATTTTACCTGTGAAGTAGAGCTGCAAGTGTTTCTATACCGCTGAAGACAAAATCCAAGTGCTGTTTAATGGAGAGAGGGTTTTTTCAACACATTATTTTTAATAACTAATTTCTTTTGTCTTCGAAATGTTGGGCAGTACATAATATTTTACTGGTTATTCTGCAAGTATATGCTAGTATTCAGCAATTTAAAAGGCTTAACTAGGTTAATTACAGTGCATCCGGAAAGTGTTCATAGCGCTTCACTCCTTCCGAATTTTTTTATGTCACAGCCTTATCCCAAAATGGATTAAGATCATTTATTTCCTCAACATTCTACACACAATACCCCATTGTCATGTTCACCAGCGACGTAACTACCATAGATCGCTGATAAACATTCAAATCCACATGAACTACAAATCCGCCATGTTATGGACTACAGATCCAGTCATGCAACACACTCACCTGCACTCACTCTGACTCAACTGTCACTCACACCTGAAGCTGCTTTTGGACTAATAACTGCACTTTAAATACAGCACACTAAAGGCTGATTTATACTTCTGCATTAAGCGCACACATATGCTATGGCGCGGCCTATGCGTTGACGCATAGCCCTCACCGTGACCATCGGCGTTGCTGACGCGCTCCCCTTTAAAAATGTAACTATACGTCGCAATGACGCGTAGTGCAAGCTCTATGATTGGTCAGTTTGGTAGCCCTGATGAGTGTGGGTGGGACCGAGAGCTGCGCGAGCCCAATGGAGCGATTGTTTACAAGTGTGGAGTCCCATTAAGGAGCTCCGGATGGAAAGTTTTGTTTTGTGTTTACCTCATGGTTAAAGTTGTTGCATGTTTGCCAGTTCCTGCCTCTAAATGAGCGAGTTTGAGCCACTTGTACATTCGGGAAGCGTTCAGAAAAAAAAACACCAGCAAAGAAACTCGAAACAGAGGAACATCAACACCTCACTGCCAACTAGCATTTCGGAAGTGTTATTGCAAAGCAACAGAGGCAGCGCGCAGAAGTATAAATGCACAGCTACGCGTGTTGCATGTGCCCTACGTTACGCCAATCACTTGACGCAGAAGTATAAACCAGGCTTAACACACAGTTGCTGCTTAGTCTTCTGTTACAATGGTGTGACGCTGACAACAGGGGTGTGGATCCAAATGCAGGTTAATTTACCAGAATGGTCAGGCAAGTAACACTAATCACAGGGGCAAACCAGTGGCGTAGCGGACGGGCCAGCAGGGCACGCACCGCGGGGGGGGCCCGCGTGATTAGGGGGCCCCACGTCGTCGCGATTTTCAATAATTGAAAATCCAGGAACTGCAATAATCAAACTCTTAGGAACAACTGTGGTCGGAACCAAAGTTCACAGGTTCTCTGAACTCCTCCCAAGCGGTGGACTACTTCATTCTGATTGCTTGCCGCCGAACCGCGTCATAGCCAATGAAGACGCGCCGCTGTTTCTCGCCGCCGGTTCTCTATAAAAAATGAATGACTTCTGGCTACTTTGACGCTCTCGCCACTTTCGGTTTGTGAACGCTCCTCAGTTTGTGAAGGATTCCCCACGTTGTCGCTCCACTCCGCCTCCTTTCCCCGCTCCTCAATTTGTGACATAGATATATACACTAGATATTGCATAGGGACCCTGAGCATGCGTCTATAGCGCCGCCCCATTGGTACAGTGCTCCCAGGACAAATGTCATTCAACAGCACTAGTCAAGACAGTTTTATTACGTGAAGATGCGGGACTTTAGCGCTGTCTACGATTGTAGTAACGAGCAAACAAAGAAAACAAAGCACAAAGGCAGAACATTTCATAGGTAAGATTAAGTTTTTCACGTTTTTGAATGTTCTGAAATTTGTGCTAATCAGGTCACGTTATTGATGATAATACAGTCACTTACTGCATTCACCATAAGGCAAAGCAGCTCCAATTCGCACTAAACACTCGGCTTATGCTAGTTTTGTTAAATAAAATCAGCAAACAACGCAAAAGAAATATGACAACGAGATGCTGCGCTGCCAGAAACTTGTATTATTGTCGGCTAGTGAAAGAGTCGTTCATTCACGAACGAATCGCTCCTCCGTCAGTATGAGAGGTGAAAGCAGGAGAGGAGCTGTGTTTCAGGACACGAATTAGATCAAATTTAACAGGGAGGGTGAATAGTACATTTCTGTACACACAAACACAAGCTTTTTGTCAGGAATGCCTGTGCGATCAGTGATCAATCAATATAGAAAAGTGATGTAAAATTATAATTTTCATAATTTAAAAAAAAAGACTAACATCCAGGAAAACTCCCGATCATATATATATGTGTATATATCTCTGGCTCTACCCCCCCCCCCCCCCCTTCAACTGGGGGCCCCGTCGGTGATTCCTGCAGGGAGGCCTGCGCATTTTGCGCTACGCCACTGGGGCAAACAGATATATAAAGGCAAATCCAGATTCAGAGTCAAAATAACAGGCGAGTGGTCAGGAGGCAGGCAGCACAGGGATAAACAATACAAACAAAACAAAGCAAGGGTCAAAACCGGCAAGACAAAGAAAGGAAAAACGCGTTGTAATGTCACGTAAACAGATAACACGTTTTCCTTGCTTTGTCTTGCCGGTTTTCAATCTAACTTTGTTTTGTTTGTATTGTTTGTCCCTTGGTATATGGTTTCATACATTATATTACAGATGAATTGTTCACCACTAAACTAACAATGTAAGTTTACAAAATCAATAGTTTGATTAGTTTTGATTTCATGTGGACTTTAAACTCCTTAAAGGCCTAAACACATGCAAATAATAAACATCCATCTATTATGGTTAAAGTTTGCAGTGACTCCACAAATCTCATGTGTTCTAAACTATTCCATATATCATGTAATGTAAATATTGTTGATGGACGCATTATGATGTTGATTTTGAAATGATACAGCTGAGGGCAAAATTATGAGCCCTCCTATGCAATATTTATTCTTTTTCAAATATTTCTTAAATGATATGTAGGGAATTTTTCACAGTATTACCTATAATATTTTTTCTTCTGGAGAAAGTCTTATTTGTTTTATTTTGGCTAGAATGAAAGCAGTTTTTACTTTTTCAACATGTGAACATTATTAGCCCCTTTAGCAATATTTGTTTTCGATTGCCTACCATATCGGTCAACCCTCCCTTTTTCCCGGGATTCTCCTGTATTTTACAGTTCTATCTTGCTATCATCCCATAAAGGTATTTTCCCGTATTTCTCCCGTATTCTTTCTCTGAAGGATGGCAATAAAGCGCCTAGCCTCCCTATACGCAACCTATACCAGACTCAGACTCAGCTTTATTATCCCGTTAGGGAAACTAAAATTGCAACATGGTGCCATAACACAGGCAAAGTTCCATGTACACATTATTAAAATATTACCACACAACATCCATACATCAATATGTAGATACATCCCCCTCCCCCCTGGACTCATTTAATGACCTAATGGCCACAATTCTAAAAGAATTTCTGGTTCTATTTGTCCTGCAAATAGAAACCTAAAACGACGTCCTGATGGCAACAACTGAAATACAGAAGTACAATGGGCGGTCCGGGGTGCATAGGATACCCTGAGCTCTCTTTAGAACATAATTATGGCAGATTACCATTGGACCAGTCTGGTTAAAACCAATGATCTTGCCTCCCACTTTCACCAGGCTGTTCAGCCTGTTCTTGCTTGACACACTCAGATTACCGTACCAAGCTTACAATGCAAAAAGATAAAACAGATTCAATAAATAGTTTATAAAACAGCGTCATCATACAGGTACAAACCTAAAATGGTCTAAGTTTCCTTG
The DNA here is from genome assembly GCF_052040795.2 of Danio rerio. Classification (NCBI taxonomy): domain Eukaryota; kingdom Metazoa; phylum Chordata; class Actinopteri; order Cypriniformes; family Danionidae; genus Danio; species Danio rerio. The sequence goes on along the minus strand of NC_141029.1, from coordinate 54,839,020 downwards.
TCTTTCCTAAGTCTTTGTTGAACTTTTTCCCGTATTTTTGGTGGTTCCTGCACATGTCTCAAAAGAAAATGTCTCTATCATAATCTATGCAAAAGTTATTCTATTCTAAAGCCCCTGTCAGATCACATGATTTTTATTGTCGGTTATGAAAGTCACTATATCAGATCCTGCAATATTTTTTCTTGATAAAATCGTGACTTTTTTTCTCCCATTTTTAGATTTCTGATCAAGTCAGATTTGATAATGTGGCAAATCATCCGATTTTTATTGAGCAGGTGTAATATTTATAAATATTAATTATTCGAATTCTTGTACTCTCTAAGGTGCCGCTGTCATCATTAACCTGGACTGGTTTTGAAGCACTTTACCTCAGATGTTATTCTTGTTTATTTTGTAGATAACTGACCAACAAAAATATATTAAAATAAGCCTAATTATCAATGTTATATTTTCCTATTATATTAATTATAAATTATTGTAATTAATAATTTAAATTATTAAAATACAATGATGTGCTTTCATTTCCTTGGTCTCTCTCGCGACAATGAATGAATGTAGCCTTTGACAGCAAGCATCAGTGTTTTTAATGATTGAAATGAGAATAAGGGATGATGATGGGGCGGGTGGTGCTGGAGATGTGCATAACCTTGAATAAAATCCTGCTGGTGCCCCTGGAAGAAAGAACTCAGAATGGAGATGTCGGCATATTTGTGCCAGTTTGTCAGATAAAATTGCTTAAAACACATAATATTTTAGAGAAAGTAGTTAAGGTTTGCATAGCCAATGACTGGGTATATCCACCCGTGACCAACCCATCTGTAAATATGCAGCCTGTTTTCTGATCACCTGACCAGCTCATTAACAGCAGCACCCACTAAAATAACTGATAAATGATGTGCTCCTGTAGGGCCGTGTCACCCACGTGGTGGAACTCGTTGTAAAAAACGAGAAAAGATTAAACATGCTACACTTTCTGCGACCAGACCAGTTGTCGTGAACTATGGCACATTACAAGACAAGAAACGATTGAATCTTGTGTCACGACATCTATTTGTCAGTTACGAATCTCTACGACACCCTACGTCAAGAAAATCATGCCAAAATCGTGTGATCTGACTAATGCTTAACTGATGAGAGAATGGAACCACTTTTGGGGGTATTGGACCAGTACAGACCTTTAAAATTTAAAGAATGCAGAACCACATGCGTAAATGCGTAATGCGTAAACCACACTGTAAGAAAAAAAATCGTTAAAAAAAGGTCAAATGACTGGCAGCTACGGCTGCCAAACAAAAACCATAAAATTACGGTAAAATGTCTTTGTTGAAATAAAGTGCAAAAAATAATAAATCTACAGATATTTTAATTAAAATGTTTACAGAAAAACACTGTTATTTTACAGCCTTTTCCTAAATTATTACGATCAAATACGCTCAATAAAGGTATACACTAAGAGTTTTACAAAGAAACACTGTTATTATACAGACTTCTCCTAGATTATTATGATCAAACATCATCAATAAATCATTACGATTAAACCATAGACTGTAAAATATAGTTATAGTATATATAAGTTTTTTTTTTTTTACAGTGCATAGATATATACACTAGATATTGCATAGGGACCCTGAGCATGCGTCAATAGCGCCTCCATATTTGTACAGTGCTCACAGGACAAATGTCATTCAACCGCACTAGCCAAAACAGTGTTACTACGTGAAAATGCTGGACTTTAGCGCTGTCTACGGGTGTAGTAATGAGCAAACAAAGAAAACAAAGCACAGAGGCAGAACATTACATAGGTAAGGTTTAGTTTTTTACGTTTTTGTATGTTCTGAACTTTTGTGCTACACAGGTAACATTATTGATGATAATACAGTCACTTACTCAGGGTAGATAGTACATTTCCATACACTCAAACACAAGCTTTTTGTCAGAAATGCCTGTGTGACCACTTATCCATCAATGTAGAAAAGTGATGTAAAATATAATTTTCTTAATTTATAAAAATATTTTTATCATTCTGACCTCCGGGAAAACTCGGAGATATATGTGTATATGTGTATATCTCTGGCTCTCGATGGCCACAGTCCTTCACTGCAGCTTGGTCCCACATTCATTTTAAAGGAGCACTACCCTGTACTAAAGTGGCAGCTCTATTGACGCATTCCTTCCAATAGACAACAACAGGGTAGGCGACATCTAATGTATATATTCATGGAAGTAAACGACTTCATGGAGTTGGTACCAGGTACGCAGAGTTTAAAGGCCTAGTTAAGCCTTTAAATGTCACTTTAAGCTGAATACTAGTATCTTGAAGAATATCTAGTCAAATATTATGTACTATCATCATGGCAAAGTTAAAATAAATCAGTTATTAGAGATGAGTTATTAAAACTATTATGTTAAGACAGTGGTTCTTAAACTGTGGTATGTGTACCACTAGTGGGACGCGGGCTTCCTTCTAGTGGTACGCGGAGGAATGAAATGTCATGTACATGCTATATATATTACAAAATATATAAAAAATTATGTATATCATATGCCATATATGACATATAGCCTATATTTCTGAGGTAATCTGCCACGTTTGTTTAACTGTGCAGAGTTGTAGCTGCTTTACTGGGCCTACTACGCTACTGTATTTCAATACTGCTCATTTTGGTGGTACTTGGAGAGAGATTTTTTTTGTTAGATGATACCTGATAAAAAAGGTTTGAGAACCAATGTGTTAAGAAATGTGTTGAGAAAAATCTTCTTTTCACTAAACAAAAATTGGTAAAAAAATATAAAAGGAATCAATTTAGCAGGAGGGCGAATAATTCTTTGACTGTATTTTGTGCAGCACTACTACGTGAAATGAACAAAAAAAAAACAATATGTTTGTCCCAAACTGAGTTCCTTTTTTTACCTTCATTATAATCTCGTCTGCTTTGCCGTGGGCCACTACATCCGGCTTGATTATTGCCACTGTGTAGGACTTGTCTGTAGGAACTAAAAAAGCAAAAGCACAGTGGGTAAATTCAGCAAACCGAACAAACTACAATGATAAATAAGGGGAAAAAAAGATTACCGGTCACATCTTCATCATGCGGATGATCCTCAGTGTCATCGTTCACTTCCTCTTCCTCAGTTAAACCTTCATCTTTCACCTGCAGTCACAAATGTCATCTCTTTCAGCATCTAATCAGAGCTGGAACTTTATTATTTTAATTAAATTTGAGCAGCTTTAATTTTTGTTTTTATCTTAAAATGATAGGACATCCAAAAATGAAAATTTACTCACACTGAAGTGGTTTTAAACTTTTATGAATGTCTTTTTTTCTGTTGAACACAGGATAAAATATCCTGAAAACTGTTGGGCAAAAAACTGCCATTGACATCCATAGTAGAAATAAAAAATACTATGGAAGTCAATGGCTGCTTTTTTCTTCTATATTCTTCAGTGTATTATCTTCGTTAGTGTTCAACAGAAGTCAGAAACTCAAACTGGTTTGGTTGAGTAAATGATGACAGAATTTACATTTTTGGATGAACTGTTGCTTTAAAGATTCATATACTGCTTTTTAAAATGTCATCCTGCTACATTAGCCTATTTTATTAGTCATATTTTTATTTTAAATGGACAAAATGATTAAAGAAATACTCTGAAGTTGGCTTGACAAAGGCAGGTCCGGAATGTCAAATGTTTGTAGATTTAGCATGTTTTTCAACATGTTTGGTTGCAGGAATTAACAGCAATATTTTAGCATGTTAAGTGTTAGCTTAAATTAGCCTGATGTTTGCGTGTTTTTAGCATATTTACCAATTTGATTGCTGAAATTACCATGCCAGCAATATTTCATCATGTTTAGCATTATGTTAGCCTAAATTATTCTTGTGTGTTTTAGCAATTGTTAGCATAGATTGGCATTTTGTTAACATGTTTCTAGCAGGTTTAGCATTGCTAGTTCTAATTAGCCTTTTGCTGGCATGTTTTATTAACATGTTTAACAATTTGATTGCTCAAACTAACGTTTCAGCATTTTTTGTATTATACTAGCATCAGTTAGCATGCTGCTAACATGTTTCTTATAAGTATTTCTAGCACATTTATCATCTGGCTAATATGTTTTAACATTAGATACATGTTGTAAAACATGCAAAATGTTTAATGTGCTGCTTGCATGTTTTACAACATGGCTGACATGTTTTAGAATGTTGCTAACATTCTATGATCCTATTTTAATATTAATTGACAAACATTAGCATGATGTTATATTGCTTCTAGCATTAATTATCCTAGCATGTTTGAGCAATTGTAAGCATAAATTAGCATGTTATTTGCATGTTTTAGCATGTTTAACAATTAACATGTTGTCAGCATCTTTAGCATGATTTTAGCATAAATTATTCTAGTATGTTTAGCAATTGTTAGCATACATTGGCATGTTGTTAACAGGTTTCTACCAGGGTTGCCCCATTGCTAGTAATGATTAGCATGTATTACTAGCATGTTTTAATGTGGATAACATGTTTTTGCTTTGCTGGCATTAAGTTTTTAGCATGTTTAACAATTAGATAGTGATGTTTCGACATTTTTCACATTATACTAGCATCTGTTAGTATTTTTGCTTAAATGATTCTAACATGTATTTCTAGCACATTTATCATCTGGCTAGTGTGTTTTAACATTTGCAACCATGCGTTTACCATGTAGAATGTTTAACGTGCTGCTTGCATTTTTTACAACATGGCTAACATCTTTTAGAGTCTTGCTAACAATGTATCCTGTTATTTTTTAATATTATTCGACAAAAATTAGCATATTGTAAGCATGTTTCTAGCTTTGGTTAGCACATTGCTATAACATTGATATGACATGTTTCTAAAGCATGTTACTCACATTTCTTCATTGTTTTACCTGCGGTTAGCATATTTACGAACACTGTTAACTTATTAGCAGAAATAGCATGTTTTAATACCCTGCTAGCAAAGTTTTAGCACATTGCTAGAATGTTTCTAGCATATTTTAATACATAGTTTTGTATTTTACTGTTTAAATTGTTTTTTTTTATTGATATGTATATATTTTGACGATAAAGTAGTCAAGTAAATAAGTTTATCAGAGTATGAATGTATTTTTCAGCATTGACTGGTCATAGTATTTGTGTTCAGGCTGCTGATGTGTGAAGTGTCTCACTGCTCTGCGGGCTCCGCCGTGCTCCAGGACATTTTTTTCATTGCTCAGCTCCTCCTGTATGGTCTTCTGCAGGAGAGGAGCGTTTGGCCCTCGCAGAACTGACACCAGCTCACCTCCCTACAACAACACAAAGCCATCATACACAGATGGGGCAACTCTCTTTTCACAGCATCACAGTTAAAAGTAAAAATGTAACCTGTTTTATATGGAAGATAATTTCCATTATGGAATAAAACAATAATTGTTTTACCTCAAAATTCAGACTTTTGTTCTTGTAGTTTATATCTCAAAATTATTTTATTATTTTGCATCTGAAAAATTGTTCATGACTCACAGTTTTGACTTAAACCCAGGCTCATTCTGAAATGTACCCTTATATACATTTCTGGAGAGTGCCAAATACCTTCCAGGTGCTACTTTTTTTTTTTTGCAGTTTTTGTTTTCGCAAATTCACCAGAGAGCACTGTGTACGCTTTTTCAGATCTCAAATTTCTCTCGCGAGTGCCATTCGCACCTGCTGTTCTCACGCAAATCCACCACTGACTGACTTACTGAATGACTGACTGCCCGATCGACTTACCTGCCCTCCTCCTTCCCTAAACCCAACCAATAGTGTTTTCAAAAGCATGAATTGACCCACCCACCCACTTCCCGAAACCCAACAGACAGTTTTCAAAAGCATCAATTGACCTGCCCATCCACTTCCCTAAACCCAACCAATAGTGTTTTCAAAAGTATCAATTAGCCCGCCCACTTTCTTCCCTAAACCCAACCAATAGTGTTTTTAAAAGCATCGATTGACCCACCCACCCACTTCCCTAAACCCAACCAATAGTGTTTTCAAAAGCATCAATTGACCCGCCCACCCACTTCCCTAAACCCAACTGACAGTGTTTTCAAAAGCATCGATTGACTCGCCAACCCACTTCCCTACCCCCCAACCGACAGTGTTTTCAAAAGCATCAATTGACCCACCTACCCTCTTCCATAAACCCAACCGACAGTGTTTTCAAAAGCATCGATTGACTCGCCAACCCACTTCCCTACCCCCCAACCGACAGTGTTTTCAAAAGCATCAACTGACCCACCCACCCTCTTTCCTAAACCCAACCGACAGTGTTTTCAAAAGCATCGATTGACTCGCCAACCCACTTCCCTACCCCCAACCGACAGTGTTTTCAAAAGCATCAATTGACCCACCTACCCTCTTCCATAAACCCAACCGACAGTGTTTTCAAAAGCATCGATTGACTCGCCAACCCACTTCCATACCCCCCAACCGACAGTGTTTTCAAAAGCATCAACTGACCCACCCACCCTCTTTCCTAAACCCAACCGACAGTCCTTTCAAAAGCATCAATTGACCCGCCCACCCTCTTTCCTAAACCCAACCGAAAGTGTTTTTAAAAGCATCAATTGACTCGCCAACCCACTTCCCTAAACCCAACCGACAGTGTTTTCAAAAGCATCGATTGACTCGCCAACCCACTTCCCTAAACCCAACCAATAATGTTTTCAAAAGCATCGATTGGCTACATAATTCACAATTTCCAGAAATGTATATAGGGCTACCCCTGTTTGCTCATTTATATTTGCATAATTTTTTTTAAGTATGAATTAGCTAAAACTTGGAGGTACTCTGAGAAGTGCACATATTTTAGACCCACCGCATAAAACAGAAAGGTGGGCTCACACTTTCCTCTGTACATCTCCAGAGCTTCAATCCCATCTGCCTCAGCCTGCAGGGATGATAAGACGACGTGACAGAAATGTCGACATTTAAAATGATTGTTTGTGTGCAATCTAATCTTCAGAGCGGCTTATCTCACCGTGGCAAAATGCAGCAGCTCGTCTCCCAGCTCGTTCTTGATTTTCCTAAAGAGACCGACGACTGCGCGGCAGGGACCACACCACTGCTGGTACACATCAACCACTAACACACAACACATTAAAGTCCACATGACATCAAACCTAACCATATTGATTTTGTTAGCTCACATTGCTAGTTTTGTGGTGAACAATTCATCTGTGCATTGTTTGCCCTGGTAATCTTTCATTGAAATCTGAAAACGCACTTCCTGTTTGTTTTCAGTTAAATGCTCAGAATATGTCACTCTTAGGTACAGGGCGTGGCTAATATACTTAGCCACACCCCTCCAGCTGTCAAAAAATGGTGAGCAGGAGGAGTCTGTTAGGTTGTAATAAAGCTCCCCAAACCTTTTTCCACATCTTTCTGAATGAAATGCCTACTTTACTACATCCAATCAGCTCAAAGTAGAAAAAACAAGCCACGCCCACTGTTTTCTCATTTACAGTTTTTCTCAGTAACTTTGGTGCATTTCTCACAACACTATTTACATTTGCACAACAGTTAATGCATTTCTCAAAACAATTAGTCATTTGTGCACATCATAGTAGCAGTTTCTCATTCCTTCCAACAAATTGCGCACAATGTGCACAAATGACTAATTGTTTTGAGAAATGCATTAACTGTTGTGCAAATGTAAATAGTGTTGTGAGAAATGCACCAAAGCCACTGAGAAAAACTGTAACTAAACTTGTGAATGATGAATAGTCATTCTATATAAAACTGATAGTCCTCATTTCATAACTTGAGTCATTACATAAACAAATGTTGAACCAGTTGTCAAAATCTGTCTAGCAAATTTTATTACAATTTTTAAAAAATCTTTATTTTACTGAAAATGTCTTCTAAATTAAACAATTTCATGAATGATTTACAGACCTGTGTGTGTTTTAGGATCAGTTTCAATATGTACTGCAATATTGTAAACAGTTGTGCACAAGTCTAGCCAAAAGAAGGTTTATGTTTGTTGTAAATACTGTAAAGGTGTGTTTATTCTTTTGCACAATGTTGTGAATAAATTATAATTGTAAAGTGCAAATTCAGTAAAACTGTAAAACATTCAGTGTCTTGTACTCAGATACCTCACTAAATGCAGTGATGTCTAAATTTACTGTAGTTTTTCAAATGGCTGTGCAAATAGTATACAGTGCTGTCTTGAGTATTTTCAGGAAGTGTCACCAAAATCAGATTGCATTGAAAAAATGTAGAGAGTAAACTGTCATAATGAAAACAGGACAAAGCCATTTGACAATCTTGTTCATAAACAATGGTGGCAGGACTTTTAATTTTGATGACACTGACACTTTGATTGACATCAATACTTGCTTTTGAGGAATGAACTCTCCATTTTGAGCATGTGACGCGCTTTTGCAGGTTATCAGCTAGGTTTTGCAGTTTGTACTAATTGTTTTGAGAAATGCATTAACTGTTGTGCAAAAATGCACTGGTGTTGTGAGAAATGCACCAAAGCCACTGAGAAAAACTGTAATATTTAATTTTTCTAGGAACTGCGTCACAACATGAGAAAACAAATGGTCACAGCTTCCAGCTCACGTGGACTTTCTGACACACAGAAAACTCTGTCCACATGAAAAAATGCTACAGTCATTAATATTAAATACTATAGTGTTTTTGAATCATACTATAGTAATGTGTATTATTATGTATGTATGTATGTATATATGTATGTATGTATGTATATATATATATATATATATATATATATATATATATATATATATATATATATATACATATATATATATATATATTATAGTATTTACAACTCTATTATTTACAACTCTATTATAGTATTTAAAGCTCTATAGCGAGCTGATAAACTGTAATATATACTGTAGTATGCGTAGTTTTTAATACAGTAAACTGTGATGAAAATAAATAAAATACAATTAAATAAATTAATTAAATAAATTAAAATAAATTAAATTAAATAAAAAAAGAAATAAAATACATTCATTTTCTTTTCAACGTAGTCTCTTTATTCATGTGTTTGTTATTTTAAAGTTATAGACAGTCAATAAATAAGCTTTTTAATTTACAATTTTCATTTACAATTTCGTTGTTGATTATATTTTACTATCTCATTTTATGTCTCAATTATTGTACATAAATAATATATTAATTACTACTACTTCTCCCTGTGTTCGCATGGGTTTCCTCCAGGTGACAGACAGACAGACAGACAGAAAGACAGACAGACAGACAGACAGACAGAAAGACAGACAGACAGACAGACAGACAGACAGACAGACAGACAGACAGACAGAAAGATAGACAGACAGACAGACAGACAGACAGACAGACAGACAGACAGACAGACAGACAGACAGATAGACAGATAGATAGATAGATAGATAGATAGATAGATAGATAGATAGATAGATAGATAGATCTTTCACTCACCTAATAACCCTTTCAATGCAAGAGCTTCACTCCATTGTTCGTCATTATTAATATTTATCTAAATATAAAAGTTTTCAGGGAGTTTTAATATGAGACACAAAGTAAACAAAGCAGAAATTAACGTTACAGTTGTCCCAGATAATTTACTACAAACCTGTAAACTGATCTCCTTCTTTTTAGCAGCCATAGCAAGCGTGATTTGAATGATCCAAAGTAGCTATTGGACGTTAATAATTGTTGCAGATGCTGTTTATTATTATGTCGTCGCTTTTTTCTGTTTCTGAAAAGTTTCAGTGCGGGACAGTATCAGCGCATGCGCAGCACGGACTGTTTCGCGTTCTCGTCGCTCAGCAACCGTTTATGAGCCGCTCCAGCTCCGCTATCTGCTGGAGCATCTGTGTATTGCAGATATGAAAAATGTTCAGTCTGCTATAGGTAACAAAACCAGAATCACTTTTGCAGTTTATTGTTGTTATATCTTTTATTTCAGATTCTTAGTCCATATCCAAAAACACAACAATGCCAGAGATTAATAAATAAGAATTTAATAAATAATAAAGTCATAATAAAGCAGATTTCAGACTTATTAAATGCTGAATTCAAGATGTGAAACTCATATCCAGCATGTTTGGCAGAAAGTAGTTGATCCCGTTTCACCCAAAAATCTTAGGATAAGATTGTGTATTCTGCTTAAAGAAAATGATGCTTGTTTTAAAAAGTTACTCTGACACATCACATTTTTATTTATTTATTTGTATTTTATTTATTTATTTACATTTTATTTATTTGTTTTTTAGTTACTTAGCCGTTTATTTTTATTTATTTATTTTTATTTTATTTATTTATTTATTTGAATTTCATTTATTTATTTATTTGTATTTAATTTATTTGTTTATTTTTTTTTTTTTGTATTTATTAATTTTTATTTATTTGTTTGTGTTTAATTTATTTATTCATTTGTATTTTTGTATTTAATTGTAATTATTTATATTATATTTATTTTTTAATTTGTATTTTTATATAATTTTATTTAATTATTTATTTGTATTTAATTTTTAAAATTATATTTATTTATATTTATAGCTATTCATTTATTTGTATTTATTTATTTATTTGTATTTATTTATTTTATCTATTTATTTGTATTTAATTTATTTATTTACTTGTATTTGAATTTTATAAAAATGTTATTATTTTTATTTTTTTGTATTTCATTTATTTGTATTTTTTCATTTATTATTTTATTAGTATTTTATTTATTTATTTATTCATATATATATATATATATATATATATATATATATATATATATATATATATATATATATATATATATATAGTATTTTATTTATCTGTATTTATTTGAGTTTTATCAAAATTGTATTTGTTTTATTTGTTTGTTTTTATTTATTTGGATTTTATTTATTTATTTATTTACATTATTATTATTTGCATTATACATTTTTTTCTTTGCATTTAAGTACAATTAAGTATACATCCCCAAAATGCATACCCATAGCTCTTCTGGCTTAAATATGTAGGCCTAAATTAATAAACTTCACTCATGCATAAATGAAACAATTCATTTTTCTGCACTCAAAACATCTTCATATGGTTCAATATTAAATAATTGCATCTGTTTTATGTTCTTTAAATAAGGTTCTTTTAGAAACAAGTAGCCAAGGACTTTTGTATTTATTCTTTCCCCTACAGTGGAAGTCAATGGCTACAGGTTTCCAAACATTCAAAATTTCCTTTTTTGTCTTCAACCTGAGTAAATGTTCAGTAAAAGTTAGTTTTCAGGTGAAGTATCTCTTGAAGTTTATGAGTTGTTCAAACTGTGTAACCCAATTGCATGTATAGCAGTTGAGCTCTGTAAATGTTTGAGAGAAAGAAAGCGAGCACTGAAGGCGGTGTCAGCAAACACAGTTATCGCCACATGTCTTTTTGTTTTTCTGTCTGCAGGACTGTGCAGTCTGGGATAGGCGGACATTCCTCACATAAGACCACTGATGTGGAGCAGAGCCAAACATAACAGCAGATCTCAGACTGCAAACACCACATTCACTCCATTCCACAGCCGCATAAACAGTTGAAGCAAGAATTATTCGCCCCCCTGTATATTTTTTCCCAATTTCTGTTTAACGGAAGGAAGATTTTTTCAACACATTTCTAAACATAATAGTTTTAATAATTCATCTCTAATAACTGAATTCTTTTATCTTGTTGATTCACTCTAATGTGTTAATTCACTGCTGGATTATTTTAACCCAATGTTGGGTCAAAAAGCTGGCCTCCGTTACATATTGACAAACCCAAGAGTTGGGTTAAAAAGTGTTATTCATGAATTTTCCTTTGGCTCAGTCCCTTTATTCATAAGGGGTCGATACAGCGGAATGAACTGCCAACTTATCCAGCATATGTTTTACTCAGCGGATGCCCTTCCAGCTGCAACACAGTACTCAGAAACACCCATACACACTCATTAACACACACTTATACACTACGGCCAATTTAGTTTATTCAATTCACCTATAGCGCATGTGTTTAGACTGTGGGGGAAACCGGAGCACCCGGAGGAAACCTACGCCAACACGGGGAGAACATGCAAACTCCACACAGAAATGCCAACTGACCCAGCCAAGACTCAAACCAGCGACCTTCTTGCTGTGAGGCAACAGTGTTAACCACTGAGCCACCATGCTAACAAGTAAAAAATTACAAAACCCACACACACATGTTGGTATTAGTAGTTTACATGTACTCTCCATAGGTGTAATTTATTCTATACTGTTAAAACTACTAAATATATGACCTTTTCTCCCCTCTACCTACCCCAGAACACAATCCTCAAAGTGAACCTGTAAGTTGTGAATGTGAAAAGTTAATGTTAAAAATAAGCAAAGTTAAAGTTTGACTTTTTTTTAAACCATGACTTTTAAGCAATTTGAATAAAAAAAAAAAAAACGTCCTTGTAAAACACCAAAACCAGAACACACACACTCACCGGCCACTTTATTAGCTACGCCTGTCCAACTGCTCGTTAACACAAATTTCCAATCTGCCAATCACATGGCAGCAACTCAACGTATTTAGGCATGTAGACATGGTCAAGAGGATCCGCTGCAGTTCAAATCGAGCATCAGAATGGGGAAGAAAGGTGATTGAAGTGACTTTGAACGTGGCATGGTTGTTGGTGCCAGACGGGCTGGTCTGAGTATTTCAGAAACTGCTGATCTACTGGGATTTTCACACACAACCATCTCTAGGGTTTACAGAGAATGGTCTGAAAAAGAGAAAATATCCAGTGAGCGGCAGTTCTGTGGGCGCTCAGAAGGGAATGGTCAGAGGAGAATGGCCAGACTGGTTCCAGCTGATAGAAAGGCAACAGTAACTCAAATAAGCACTCGTTACAACCGAGGTCTGCAGAAGAGCATCTCTGAACCCACAACACGGTCAACCTTGAGGCGGATGGGCTACAGCAGCAGAAGACCACACCGGGTGCCGCTCCTGTCAGCTAAGAACAGGAAACTGAGGCTACAATTCACACAGACTCACCAAAACTGGACAATAGAAGATTGGAGAAGCGTTGCCTGCTCTGATGAGTCTCCATTTCTGCTGACACATTCGGATGGTCGGGTCAGAATTTGACATCAACAAGAAAGCATGGCTCCATCCTACCTTCTATCAACGGTTCAGGCTGATGGTGGTGGTGTAATGGTGTGGGGGATATTTTCTTGGCACACTTTGGGTCCATCAGTACCAATTGAGCATCATGTCAATGCCACAGCCTACCTGAGTATTGTTGCTGACCATGTTCATCACTTTATGACCACAGTGTCTCCATCTTCTGATGGCTACTTCCAGCAGGATAACGCACCATGTCATAAAGCATGAATCATCTCAGACTGGTTGCTTGAACATGACAATGAGTTTATTATACTCAAATGGCCTCAACAATATCCAGAGCTTAATCCAATAGAGCACCTTTGGTATGTGGTGGAATGGGAGATTCACATCATGGATGTGCAGCCGACAAATCTGCAGCAACTGTGATGCTATCATGCCAATATGGAGCAAAATCTCTGAGCAATATTTCCATTATCTTGTTAAATCTATGCCACAAAAGATTAAGGCAGTTGTGAAGGCAAAAGGGGGTCCAACCTGGTTCTAGTAAGGTGTATCTAATAAAGTGGCCAGTGAGTGTATATACATACATGTAACATTTTAAAGGGTGATATGACCTTGCTTGGGATGAGAATTAATTACATTTTGTCACATCAAAACCACAATCAATGTTTACATTTCAACGTGATTTGAAGGATTATGGCAAAGTAAAAACATTTAAAATCACAATTATTAATATTATAGGATCAAACTAATATGTCATCAATGGACTCTTGTTTAAAATGTCTTTTTTTCCCACCCCATTATAAGTGATAGTTGCTGACGTTTTAATGGATAGCTTCAGATAAGTCATGTAAAATATAAGATGCCAGGAGGAGGCCTCGTGGAAGATCCAGGACACGCTGGAGCGACTATGTCTCTCGGCTTGCCTAGGAACGCTCGGGATTCCACCGGAGGAACAGGAGGAAGTGTCTAGGGAAGTCAGGGGTTGTCTCCTGAGACTGCTGCCCCCGCGACTCGACCCCGGAAAAGCTGTAGAAAATGAATGAATGAATGCTTTAAAAGGCCCTTTATAACAGTGCTTTTACTGTGGCTGTTCCTCCCATGCAGCGTGTAAAACAAACATGTATTATAAGGCATAATCCACCACACCTCCTTTGATCAACACACTATTCATTATAAAGCTGAAGCTGCTTGTTTGTTCAGTTTATTTCTGAACTCTTCTTGCTCAAACTTGCCTTCGCCCTCAGGAAAAACAGGAGATTCTTTCAAATTCGACAGTGCATGTACAGGCGACACGGTGGCTCAGTGGTTAGCACTGTCACCTCACAACAAGTAGGTCACTGGTTTGGACCACTTGGCATTTCTGTGTGGAGTTTGCATGTTCTCCCAGTGTTGGCGTCGGTTTCCTTCGGGTGCTATAAGTGAATTGGATAAGCTAAATTGGCCGTAATGTATGAGTGTGTGTGTAAATGAGTGTGTATGAGTGTTTCCCAGTACTGGGTTGCAGCTGGAAGGGCATCCGCTGTGTAAAACATATGCTGGATAAGCTGATTAACCTTTTGAATGGCTTTTTCATATTGTTATGTATGTTTGATGCATTTTTTCCTAACTTTATTTATAGAATTTTACAAACATCATATATTTTAGTAGAACATTATTGCACATTTTGACATATAGAAAGAGAGAAGTAAACAAAGATCCAAAATAATTGTCATAATTATTGACCCCAGATATATTTATATATTTAAAAACATTTAATAATAAACAATACAGTGAGATATTAATATGCGGATGATCAGTAACTTCTTAAAGTTAAATGCACGTAGCTCTTCTTGTTGACTCTAAGTCTGTTCTTTCCTAAGCTCAATCCTTTTCTCTATCAATAATTCTCCAGTAAATTTTACAACTCATGCTTAAAATCTTGGGGTTATATTAGATAGTATGCTTCTGTTTATTATACATATTAGTAATATTTCACGATCTGCCTTTTTTACTTGCGTAACATTGCAAAACTTCACCCTTTACTATCTCAACGAAGTACTGAAGTACCGAAGTACTGCTTGTTCATCACTTGTCTTTGGCTGGTGATCCATACAGCAATACGCAACAGTGACACAACTTTACTTGGTATTGCATCAAAAATAACAGCATAGTCTTTCGGTTTTACAGGAACTTTACATTTTTAAGGAAATCTGAGTATGACAAAAGCAATCCATGTTCATCAAGTAATTGACTGACTGTAAATATTCCATTGTCATACTAAGATTGATTGAATATAGACTTCAATTTGTACAAGATATCTCTATTAATCCACAGAAATTCTGATGTGGTGTAAAACTATGTTCATAGAGCAACTGCCAAGCCAGCAATGCCTGCTCATGAAAACTTGCCAATTTAAAAGTTTTAAAATAAAATGTATGCCACCCATAGAATTAAATATACAATTTGGAAAGATATGCCACAAAGTTTCTTCATTTTTAATATATTCAATTATCCATTTTATCTGAAATACCTCATGGAGATCTTTAAAATGTAACATTTTAAGGCACCCAAAGGGCACATGTTTTAGCACACAATGCCTCATTTGCATATCTAAACTAGACATTTATACAAACAATGACCTATTAATAAGTCACTTAGATTAATTGAAAATTAAGGAAATGAGCTTCTTTCTTGTGCAAATATGATGAGATCTTTCATGCTACTTGAGTATTTATCTCTTTTTTATTGCATTATTTCTTTTAACTTTTTTTGTATTTTTTCTAATGTATTTTATTTTATTTTTTCTCTTCATCTTTTGTATGTACTGTGATTATTGTGTAAAAGAACTGTTATCTTTTACTGTATTCTAAGTTGTATTATACAGTTTCTTGAAAATATAAAAAAACAATGACCAATTCATCTGTGAGTGATGTAAAGTTATGAAAATTCAACTAGATTAAATATATTTAAAACATGTTTTCTTTAAAATCCTGCAGTTGTTCTGCTATATGAAAAAATATATATTTAAAAAATAATAATGATAATAAAGCAAAAAAAAAAAAAAAACTATGAGATATTAATATGTGGATGACCAGTAACTTCTTAAAATTAAATGCCAGTAAAACTGAAGCCCTTCTGGCTGGCTCTAAGTCTGTTCTTTCCAAAGCTATTTTTTCCCATCATCATTACAATTCATCATCACTTTTCTTTGGCTGGTGGTCCATATAGTATACAGAACTTCTCAACAGTGACACAACTTTACTTAAAAATAACAGCATAGTCTTTCGGTTTTACAGGAACTTTACATTTTTAAGGAATTCTGAGTATGACAAATGCAATCCATGTTCATCAAGTAATTGACTGACTGTAAATATTCCATTGTCATGATTGAATATAGACTTCATTTCATACAAGATATCTCTATTAATCGACAGAAAATACTGATGTGGTGTAAAACTATGTTCATAGACCAACTGCCAAGCCAGCAATGCCTGCTCATGAAAACTTGCCAATTTAGTTGGGATTTTATCAATATAGAGAAGTTTTAAAATAAAATGTATGCCACCCAAAGAATTAAATATACAATTTGGAAAGATATGCCACACAGTTTCTTTATTTTTGATATATTCAATTATCCATTTAACTAAAATACCTCATGGAGATCTGTAAAATTTAACATTTCAAGGCACCCAAAGGGCACATGTTTTAGCACACAATGCCTCATATGCATATTTAAACTAGACATTTATACAAACAATGACCTATTAATAAATCACTTAGATTAATTGAAAATAAAAGAAATGAGCTTCTTTCTTGAGCAAATATGATGAGATCTTTCATGCTACTTGAGTATTTATCTCTTTTTTTATTGCATTATTTATTTTAACTTTTTTTTCTAATGTATTTTGTTTTATGTTTGCTCTTTATCTTCTGTATGTACTGTGATTATTGTGTAAAAGAACTGTTATCTTTTACTGTATTCTAAGTTGAATTATACAGTTTCTTGAAAATATTAAAAAGAAAACAACGACCTATTCATCTGTGAGTGATGTAAAGTTATGAAAATTCAACTTAAATATATTTGAAATATGTTTTCTTTAAAATCCTGCAGTTTTTCTGCTATATGAAACTTAAAGTGCTTAAATTACATGCATTAGTTGCCCTCAAATCTTAGAAAATATACACAAACACGCCCACGTGAGCATGTTTACACGTTTGTAGGTCATCTGGGAAGTCACGTGGGCTTGTTTTGTTTGTTATGTGGATGAATTCATACACCATCTCACTACTATTTGGTTTAGTACGTTTGGTTTTGTCTTCAGGTTTTATTGTGCATAAGAATATTTTGCGTGTGTCTTTTCAAAGATTTGCTGCAGCGGCGGCGCGCCCCCCGTGACGTCACGAGTTTGTCGAGTATAAAAGGGCGCGAGTGGGCGGATTATCTGACTGGAGTGTTTTTGTGAGAAGCGTTTGTTATTGTTGTGAAGAAGACTGAACAATGGTGCAACTTTCGAAAACTGGAGTGCGAGACACGCTCAAAGCTGGTCATCCACCTGCAGGTTTGGAGATTTCGTCGAATATGAAGCTTGTAAACACGTCTATTGACCAAATGGTGGTTTGTTTATGTCGCGAAAGCAGTTTGAGATTCATTTTAACTCGTCGATAACCGTATTAATTCTGATATAAGTGCTAAACGTTGAGTTGTGTTACTGTGGGCGTGTAGTTTAGTCAGAGTTTTGTTGTAGCTTTGCGGTGAGAGGATGAAAAACAGCTCTTGTTTTCGTGGTAGAGTTCACAGGATGTGAGTTCAGACTTGACTCATTTTCTTCTGATATATACATCGATTATTTACTACAAACATCCACTTAGGCTTAAAATAATGCGCGTTTTATAGATTTAAGTTAGTGTTTGTTTAAACAGTTAAACTACTTTGCAGTTGCATATTAAACTTATATGCTCAAATGCTTAACATGTGCCATATATGCACATAGATGTGTTCATAGTTCCATATATATATATATATATATATATATATATATATATATATATATATATATATATATATATATATATATATATGCGCAACTTTGCATTATTTAATTTCAACCGTGCATATTTTATTTTGATACATGGAGTAACTGTGTGATGTTTGAATCAAAGTAACTGATTACTAATTGCATCGTTAACTTAAGATTAAATTCCAAATTATTGTCTTTAATTACAACAAAGTTTTAATTTAGGAATTTTGTTTACTTTACTCGATTGTAAAAACGCCTATAAATCTCAAAACAACAAATCAAACTCACCAAAATCAATCTAAATATAATGCACAAGTTTTTTACTAACAAGCACCGCTTTGTTTGGTTAACACGAATAATTGCCTTGCAAAAAAATTTGAAAAACTTTGTATTATCTGCAAAATATTTGTATTATAAAAATTGTAATTGATTTTTTTTTTTACAAAACTGTTAATCATTTTTACAGCGTTTTAAGCTAAATACATTATTATAAGCATCTGCAATTTTAAAGAAGTGTTTTTTTGCATTTTAACTTTAAAATCTTAAACGTATGGATACTACAGAAAAATTCCCACAATGCTGAAATGCCTATTAATCTCAACATGGCATAAATTAAACTCGCCAAAATCAAGCTAAATATAATGCTTAAGCTTTTTAATAACAAACAATAATTTGTTTTGGTTAACACATAATTGCTCTGCAAAAAAAATTAATATAAATATCTAGGCATGAACAATTCCAAAGCAATACTCCTTTCATGGTTCATATATGAATAACGTCTGATTAAATCAATTGTTTATTAAGCAAGTGCAATCATATTTTAGTTGAGAAACTTAATCTGCAAAAGATTTATATTATAAAAAATGTAATTGATTTTATAAAACACTGTTAATATGATTAACGGTTTTGTAAGCTAAATACATCATACTGTGAGCACCTGTAATTAAGATAAGGGTGTTTGTTGCATTTTAACTTTAAATCATACAAACTTCAATACTAAGGATAAATTTGCCTATAAATCTCAACACAGCATAAACTCTTTTAATATCAAACATGGCTTTCTTTAGTTAAAAGAAATAATTGCTCTGCAAAACAACTTAAATATGAATATTTAAGCATGAATAATTTCTGATTTAAATCCTTGTTTATTAAGCAAGTGCAGTTATCTTTTAGTTGAGAAACTTAATAATCTAAAAATGTTTGTATTATAAAAATTTGATTTTATAAAGAACTGTTAAACATGTTTACAGTGTTTAAGCCAAATGAATGATTATAAGTAATTGTAATTTAAGAATAAATATGTATTTTGTTGCATTTTAACTATAATCTTAAACATATGGACTTTAATACTGCAGAAAAAAGAAAATAATAAAAAAAATATATATATATATATGAATCGTAATCCGTTCACCTTTTCAGTGGATAAGAATTTAATTGCATTAACTAGCCACTATAACTAATTACACCTAATGGGTAAGCTTCTCAAGTATCATCATGTGCATCACCACTGTATTAATGCCGTCATAAATATAGTGAAGGAAGTTGGACCATCATATTAGAGCATTAAATGTTAAAGTTTATGTTTAAAGTGCCACAAAAACAACCTGTTATAAAAAAGCATGCATTTTAGTCATGTGACTGTACATGCAATGTTCTGGGCTTTCCAGTCACACACGCACTGAAGCTCCTGTTGTTCTGGTGCACTAGAGCTTTGCCTAAATTCACTTTATTAAACTGATCTGAGCGGACGGCTGTTTTATGGAGCACATTTTTGCACGCTCCTCGCCCTCAGGCCTTCACAGACCTGCCAAATGTTCATAAACAACAGGCCCAGTGGACTGAGATGATGATAGGGGAAGCCTCGCAGGATTGCAGGAGTCCAAACTCTCATGGACCTGACTGAATTTGAGAGATTAGACTTAGACCAGGTTTTCAGTAAAAAAGTTTCTGCTGTGTGCTCAGCTAAATACCATGTTGTTTAGATTAAAATAAAGTGTTGCATTGGAGTAACCCAAAAGACTAAAAAAATATTAATAAATGAATTAAAATAAATTAAATAAATGTATAAAGTGAATTAAAATTGAATTAAATAATTAATTGAAGAAATGAATCAAATATATAATAAAAATAATTAAATAAAGGAAATAAAAAATAAATAAAATTAAATGAAAAATAAATGAAATGAATTAAAAATAAATTAAATAATTACTTGAATAAATAAACGGATTAAATAAATTTAATTACAAATCAATTAAATTAATTAAATGTAAATAAAATAATAGATAAATAAATGTGCTAGGAAAAAGTAAAGAGAGAAATTTACTTATGTTTACGGACTTTTTAAATGCATTTTAATTTAAGTTATTTGTTTAAAGCAGTAATACAATTGATGCATTTAAATTATTAGTAGTGATGGTGGTACATGTCTGAAAACTAAGCGCATTTGTACAATAGTTTTCTTAATAATGATAGTTAAAACAAATTATTTTTCTGAATTTGTTATTGTTGTTAGTTCATTTAGTCAATAGTATTGACCATTTTCATGTTTGAATTTTTTTGTTCTTTAATTTTAAGTGTAAACATTTTTATTTCTTGATTAGTGGCTTTCTCATTTTTATTGATAATACTAATTAACAAAATAAATAAAAATAAACAAAATTAACATTCACTAAATTAAAGTCTTATACTATTATGTTTTATAATTGGTTTCTTTTTCTTACGTTTAATAATATATTTTATAACAATTTGTTCTTTAAGCTTGTACTTTTTTTATAAAAAGCAATGAACTTCTAAAGTTTAAGGAAATTGTTGTATATACGTTTTATATTTTATTTAGAATTTGTATATTTCTTTGTTTATTTTATATACTTTATTTACCTTTTATAATTTATATTTCATTTTGTTAGATTTTATTTATTTGTATACATTTATTTATATTGTTTTGATTTATACCTTATTTATGTTTATTTTATATATTTTAATGAATTAATATTTATTTTTAATTTGATAATTTTTTGATATTTATTTTTATATCTAATAATATTTATTTTTGTTTGTTTTCATTTATTTTTATATAATTTTTAAATGTATTTTTTTATTTATATTAACTTTTTTTTATTTATTTATAGATTTTTTTTTCATATTTATTTATTTATACATTTTTTATTTAATGGTTTTTATTTATTTTAAATCTTTATTTATATTTGATATATTAATAAATTTTTTTAATATATTTAATTTTATACTTGTATTGATTTATATTTATATTTCATCAACTAGTATGACATTCCAGAGTTTTATCGTCTCGTGTTTTCTTAAATAAAAGTAGATAAATAAGTTTGTGTTTTAGCTAATTGCGTTAGTTGAAGTGAACCTTTTTTTATTTAATTCATGTTCAGTGAAAGCAGGAGGAAAAAGAGTGGTGAAGAAGAGCGCTGATGAGAACGCCAACGTGGAGAAGGAGACCAGGAAAACGGACAAACCCAGGTACATGCACTCAAATCCTGCAGAGGAGAAGAAATTAAATTTAGCTGTTTTAAACACCTCCTCTCCTCCCTCCTGAGCCAATGTCTCTGGGAGTTTGCTCAACTTTTAATGAACACGTTTCATAAAATCTGGGAGTAAGACAGAATGTGCAGTGGTTTTCTAAAAACCACTGGCAGCGACTTCTATTCCTGAGGGCTTTATATTTCATTCTGGCATGCAACAAATCATCTAAAAGCAATTAATCAAAAGTATAATGCATGGAAGATTTAAAATGCATGAACTTTTTTGCATTTGTTTTAATGTTCCTGCATGCATCTGAAAATTAATGAAGCAGAAACGTGTTGCTAAAAATGATTCAGTGCTGCTTTGCATGAAGTTTCAAATCCATTATTTGTACTGCATGACTCTTCACAATAGTTATCCAAAGCAGCTATACAAATGATCTGTTATGCTTACTGTTAATGGTTTTTGTAATTGAATAACACAGTATTTAACGGTAATATGATCTGTATTTTACTGTAGGACAGTTATTTAATGTATTTTAAACTTGCCTTGTGAACATTACTGTATTTTACAGTAAATGTATGCATCTCACTTTGTAAATGCATATACCACACGATAAATGGTGCTTCAAATGTGAATACAGCACTTTAGCTGCAATTTATTTTCAGTAAGTTACATTACAGTCCAAATTAGAAAAGTTAAAGAGTTGTGTGGGGCGCAGTGGTAAGCACAGCAAGATCGTCACTGGTTAGAGCCCCAGCTGCTCCAATTTCTCCCACAATCCAAAGACGTGTGTTGCGTCCTTTTAGATGTTACTATTAAACTGAGTATGTGACATAACATACAATAGAGTGGACGAACTATGAAGTCACCTTGTAGGCTAATCGGCTGCTAGTGCTGTAATTCAGTGCTGTGTTCTGGTTTTATTTTGTGCTGATTTGTTGTGCAGGTCTGTGCTGGCCCCGTCCAGAATGCAGCATCTGAGTCTTCTTCTGTCTGGACCACTGGAGAAGGTTTGTTGCACGTATTTATTTTTGACTTTATTCATAGAACTTAAGACATGTTACACTGTTTAATGTCATGTATATTTAACAATTAACTCAATTGTTGCACTTCATGCCATATCATTGCATGCGTGCAGAGAATGCAGTTCTGTAGTTTGCATGCTTTGATATGTCTCTGGTACTGTAGTAGCTGTCGTAGTTAAAGATGAATGCTTTTCTAATGCATGTAAATCTCTACACGGGCACTGATGCATGCAGATTTTTTTTTTACCTGGGCATTTTTCTTTTTATAATTGGACTACAAGACAACTGGGGCGCAGATCATTCATTCAGTTCAGTTTAGTACAGGTTCATTTTCTGAACTCATCAACCCACTGCAATGATCTGTGGTCTCTGGCTTTACTGACACACTAAAAGCAGTGGTTAATGGTAAACTGTGGTCAATGGTTAACTTGTTTAGCTGTAGAAGTGTCAGCTTCCAAGCAACTGTTAAATGCCATTTTTGTTTAACTTTGTCATTTTTACATTTAATAATAATATTAATGCCTTTTTTTTTTTTTTTTACTTGTTTCGGTTTGTCTAGCTTAAGTTACTATTTTAGTTTTTTTTTTTTAAATGAGATTGATAACAGTAATGTAGTTATTTTAAGTATATATTTTGTAACTTGAGTTACTAAGTTATTTTTTACATAACCATTTTAATCAAAGTAAAGCTATTTTATTATATTTATATGTAATTATAATACTATTTAATTAAGTATATCAATTTATTATTTTTAAATTAAATATATTAAATGTATATTTTAATTAAATTAATTATGTTTGTTTAAAGTATAATTATATTTATTGTATTAAATTTACTTTAAAAAAATTCTAATTTGTTTACAATATTTATTCTTTGTTTGTTTTTTAGCTTTACAAAGTATTTTATTATTATTATTTTTATTTTATTTATAATTTTTTTATTATTATTATTATAATCATTTCTTTATTTATTCATATGATTTTTCAATTAAACTTGACCGATGAATCTTTATTTGAACTCTTTCTATATATTTTCTAACTTTAAGTTACAAATTTTAATAATAACTAAGGTTTAATAATAGCCATTTTAATAAAAGTGATGATGAAACTAGAAGCCAAGTTTTATAAGTACAGTTTCAAATTGGTTTCACATTTTGGATGTATACAATTGTAAATAATAATAATAATAATAATAATAACAACAATGACACTCAAATTTTTATTTTTATAAGTGATTTTAATTATAGGAACGAATGAGACATTTTAATGATTTATTTTGTTTTGATATTTTGTAATGTTGTTAATATTGTTTTATAATAATTTAAGTATAATATTTATTATATTAAATTTACTTAAATTCTTTCAAATTTCTTTTTAAATTTTCTATTTAATTTCTTTGGG